>NC_059541.1:3042803-3345833 GCF_905220415.1 Colias croceus | reverse complement strand
CTGTTAGATCTCAAAAGTTGTATGACAAACGCAGTTAAGGTAAAAGCATACATTAGCGGGTAACCGTTTCCAAACTGCTCGGAATATGGAAAAGTTTGTTGCCAAAGTACGTACCATTTGAACAGCATTCACCTGCAAATGCTATTGCTTTGCGCTAATGTAAATTTCGTTGGAAAATTTCATCTATTTACTCGCACAACTCCGGTCTAACTGTAGTCTGTGTAAGTAAATTATGAATATGATATGAAAGTATTTTAAACTAGCTTTTACTTGCAGATAGAGATGTCTATGTATCCAATAGAATGTTTTTTTTTAATTCTAGATAGGGAAGCGCTTGACCACAATCTCGCCTGATGGAAAGCGAAGATGTGGTCTAAGATGGTACGCGCTTCTCTAGCAGGTACCGGTTCACTCTTCACTCGAAGACCCCCATATTGTACTCGTTGGGGAACACAGATTCAGGAAGCGCGTTCCAGTCCCTTGCGGTTCGAATGAAAAATTTGGAATCGAACTGCTTAGTCCGGGTACATGGTTCGTCCACCATATGCGATGCCTAGAATCTGTTCACCTCGACGATCGATGGAAGAACGGGGATGGCGGAACAAGTTCGTGTAGTTCCGCTGCGCACGAGTTTGAGTTGCATTTGAACTCTACATAATAACAAATATAAGTTTATCGTAAGCATACATAATGCTCGGAAGAAATTCAGCATCACATCGCCCATAAACATACAATATATAACACATAGTACTAGCTTTTATTTTATTACAACCATAGGCGAATGCAGATATTTGACACAGGCAACTAATTAAATTAAACCATTAAACATTTTCTGTATTATATAGTAGAGATCGTTTTGTATTGCATATTTGCTGTTTAGTTATCTTAATAATAAACGAATTATACAAGGTACCAAACACAACAGAAAATAAAAAAAAATACAGACTAAAGACTAAGAATTTATTACAATAAGGGCATATAACAGACCTCTGTGCCGCCGCAACGAACAGTGAAGAGCGGTCAACTGCACCAATGCTAATTGCTTGCACTTGCGTTAAACTAAATCTTATTAAGTTGCGAAGATCTTCGTGAATGCAATTAAATTATAGTATAAACGTTGTATGAAATATATATTTGATTAGTATTAAGAAGTGATATTGTTCTAGACATTATAAAGAGATATTTTGGTTTCTACGCGAATTTAGTATCATGTTATACGATGAAATTTAAGATATCATAGTTTAGTTAAATTTTTCCTTTAGGTATTATTTTATTATTCAGAATGTGATAAATCCAATAAATTAGTAATATACTAAAAATTTATTAGTATTCCGATTATAGAGTTATAAACACATCGAGCGTTGTTTATGTTCAGAGTACTACTATTTTATCGCACCAATTTGTAAACTAGAATAACGGTTCCAGTGATTATTTTCCTAAAAAAAAAAACAAAAATATCTACATGTCTTTAAAAACGTAGGTAAAAGCCCTAATTTTTTATTTAGTAGGAGATGCATCCGTTTTTCCACCCGAAGATATTAAAATTAAAGAGATAAATAAAAAAATACGATACCTACTGATGTTCGAACTAAATGCTTGCGTTTAAATATTATGGAAAAATTTCCGAGACTGAAATACTGGATACTGGATAATATCATAACTCGGCATTTCTCGGTACCTAAAGTATAAACTGGTTGGATTTAAATTCTAGATCTTATGCTTGACATTTACATTCCTCCAATTATAGGATGTAGATTTTTAATAAACATTTGAACCAATTTTTGTATCTAGTGTATTTAGTAAAGAAGAATGTCAAAGATTCGCACTAATATCCACTGAGAGGATAGGGAATTTACAAAATAAAAATATTTTATAGTTAGCTCATATACTTAAATATAAAATTTTAAGTCACTTTCCATTATTAATGCGATGCTATGAAATTCAAATGATAATTTTCGAAATTATGCCCCGCCTCGTACTTGTACCCCACATACAATTTAAATTACACGTGCTTTAAGTATCATCCACCACGGAAATTAATTTAAATAAATTGTCTAACCGGAGATTCCACAAATATTTGTGTTTAACCTAACCCTAATTGCAAATTTACTCGCGGTTCAACCTATAAGCGTGTCCACACAAAGCGAAAAGCCTCGCGAAGCATTTTCCGCGTGAAGCAGTTCAGTCCAAATATTATATTATACTAGCTGTTCCCCGCGGTTTCACCCGCGTTGCTCCGCTCCTGTTGGTCTTAGCGTGATGATATTATAGCCTATAGCCTTCCTCGATAAATGGGCTATCTAACATCGAAATAATTTTTAAATCAGACCAGTAGTTTCTGAGATTAGCGTGTTCAAACAAACAAACAAACTCTTCAGCTTTATAGTATTAGTATAGATTAGTCTACCTATGATGCAGTCTGTGTGGACGTGCCTTCACAGCACACGCGTTTTCATCGCCGAGTCACGGCACGCGAACAATTTCTTCGCGAGGCTGCTCGCTTTATGTGGACCCGCTTATTTCAGATTAATTTTGTAACATAGCACATTACGCTCCCAACTCGCATTTGTTTCGGGAAACAAAATTGTATTTAATCATGAATATTTCTACTGACAGGTTTAAGGCTAAAGGCGCGTCAAACCAAATTATCCCCTAAATAAATTTGCCAGCTAGCTCCGGGCTACCAATTTGTCATGGAATAAGAAAATTAATTTTGTTTATTCTCTTTTTGTATATAATTCAAACTATATTTATTTAGTATTAACTATATTTTTAAACAATAGCTTATTTTAGCAATCATTATGAAGTTGATGCCTATTAATGTTACATTTTCCTATACCTAAAGAAAATAATGTTAAAACGTAAACGCATTCTCGTCTCCATAGTTTGCTTCAGGAATTTTGGCTTGGTGAAATACAAAACGTAATATCCAAGTACCAAAGCGCTCTCAATTAGATACATACTAGTAGTTGAAATTATCCATTTTAAATAGATATCCATTACATTCGAATCAGTGATAGCGTAAGTGGAAATTAGTGTTCAAAATCCAATACTATTTAATCGTTACGTAACATTTGATTACATTTGTTATTAGGATATTCTGTGGTTTTAAACATATTTATTTAAATAGTGTAATACAAAATAATAAAAACTGATTCTTAATAGAATTTGCTGACGTTACAATGTGCGTAATTTGACTCCGTCTTTCATTTTATCTCACTGATTATCATAATACATTATTAAAGGAAAGATCGTAGTACCTAGAGATATTAGGCTTGCGGCAAACTCGCCAAACTTCTGTGAAATTTCTTATCATCAATTTTCTTGTCTTATTGTTCTTTTAAAGTATCGTAACTTTTTGAATAACTCCAGCGCAAAAAGAACTTTTATCATTAATATTAAGAATGGAAATCAATATTATGCATTCGGACGAGAATTTTAATAAGTTTGCTTCAAGAATTTGTGCATTCAGTTCAGTTCTCGAGTTATTAGGGATTGTTTCAGTTCATTGAATTTACAGAAAATAGTTCTTGTTGGACTGAGCAATTTGTACAGTTTATTGGATTTCATAATTTGTTAATTTCGTTAGTTAGCTTTGAAAATTTAATGGAAAGTTACAGTACAGTCTAGATTGTACAACATCAACTTCAATGTTATATTTTGAAAATTCTAGAAGTGTTATTTCATTTTCAGTTAAAGGTTGCTAGTTTAAAACTTATTTCCTTTCGAATATAAGATTTAGTTTCGAATTGATTTAAAGTTTATGTTATGAATAAACGAATTAAATCAACCATAGCGTGTGTTGTATGCGTTCAAAAGAACAATATATCACATAAATTAAGTAAACTTAAACTTGGGAACCTCATCATACCGAGCAATTGAATCGATAATTGTATTTACTATTAACTTTGATGAACTTCCGAGAATTTCTTCATTTTAGATATTGAGCCATTTCGGCTTAACTTAAAATTAGCAATTTATTGGCGGTACGAAACGTGTACACAAGAATTTCGCGTATCGTTTTAGTGATAACTAGCTGCGCCCCACGGTTTTACCCGCATTGCTCCGCTCCTGTTGGTCTTAGCGTGATGATATTATATAGCCTGTTGCCTACCTCGATAAATGGGCTATATAACACCGATATAATTTTTCAAATCGGACCTGTCGTTCCTGAGCTTAGCGCGTTCAAACAAACAAACAAACAAACAAACTCTTCAGCTTTATAATATTATATAATATAAAAATAATAGTATATAGTATCCCACCAAAAACATTTTCATGTAAAATGTTGCCAAGACGAGCCCATATGACTCGCACTGTCAAAAAGTTATCAGATCTCATGTAGAGCGAAGCTTCTAACACTACACGCCCTAACTCTACAAGGCCTAACTTCACAAACTCTACACCTTAGTCAAAATATGTGGCTTATGACGCGCACGGGCGCTTCGCTTGGCTCGTCTTGGCGGCACGTCTTGTTGCTCGTGCGCGCTAGCTCTTAATCTTACGAATACTGGATTCAAAATAAAAATTCACGTCGATAATAAAGAATAAGTAGTCAATGGACAATTTACCATATAGATCTTGTGCGATTGTTACTTTAACCCTACATAGAAATCCACCTTTTAATGTAACCGTATCTAATATTATATGTTTATAAATATTTCATTAAAGTAAAAAAAAAATATGTAGTACTTATTAGAATGGTATATTTTTTTAAACAATTATATAAATATTAAATATACATTTCTCATTTTACGAAATACAGTTTTATTCTCAGTACGCCACCGAGTTTTTGTATTAAATTTCTACAAAAACATCGTATAAACCAACAAATACCTTATGCAAATGTATTCAAACTCAAAATTCAAAAAACTTAAATCAGTACGTAGCAATATTTAATATTCTTTGCCCGATTCCCGCTCCAGTTTTATAGAAATTTATTTTTCAGAATCGTAAATCGGATGAAAAAACAAAGCTACGAAGCGAAAACATGAACCAATAATAGTTTGATATGAAGAGATAATTTAAAATCACATCTATTTAACATTATCCGATTTGGTCCGAACATGAAAACTCTTTTAAAAGCTCAAGCTTTTAATGTGATGAATTCGTTTTACGAAAAGCCTTTTACGAATTTATCCCAAAGTCAGAGCATTAGGAATTTGAAATCGAACCGAAGCGTGTTAAGTGCTAAAACCACAACTCAAGAACATTAAAATAATTAATATCTTTATTCAAATAAACATATTTTGCCTTAAAAAGTTTCCGCCGAAAACGAATACCTTCGTTCTTAGCGATAGTAAATATGTCCGAAGTTGGGAAGGAATCTAATTTAAATCGTCCCTTATTTTACAAAGGAAACTAATTAAAGTCCAACCTTTGTGGAAATTTGAAGTAAGAGGGAGATGCCTGAGTGATTCAGTACTCAGAACGAGTACTCTAGGGATCGGGAAAGGTTAAAAATGTTATTTTCGAAAGATGTTTAATGGGTTAACTTAGAAATAAATTTATTCTGTAATATTATAATTTTAAAATTAATGTTAATACTGAAAATCAGAGTTTATTAATTTGTCATGAGTATTTACCAATTTAAGGTTAGATAATGTTATTTTCCTGGTAATAATTATATTATAAATCTCATAGAACAGTCCCTTAGTCATCTATTAGATGACTTCGAACTGTGCCTCGAGTGATTCATAATTTTAATTCTTAGAAATCGACACATAGTTTATTATACGAAATAGATTTCTATCTATTTCCTCGTAATGTTATGTCTTTAACCTATTTATGTAGTCGTTAATTTAGATGGATCGTTAGCTTTACATATAACTTTAACTTTATCTACTCAAAAACTCATTCCACAGCTTCAAAAATATTTTTAATACGTAGCAAAAAGTATTGTAGTCAATTTTATTTGATTTATCTAATATCCCTATTTATTTTTTTCCTGTTTCGCAAATACAAAGACGCCTTGATCAAAACGTTTCGGTTGGCGATTGATCAATTAATTATTATATCTCTATTAGTCAGAAGCCTAACGAACTGAGAAAAACCGATATAATAGGTACGTCGAGAAAACGTTCATACATTCGTTTTCCAACTAAACGTTTATCGTGCCATTGACACGTGCATTACCCAAACAAATGAGGCCTTAAAGCCGACGCCGTCGATCGTAAACCACATGTTGAATGCCAATACTATAATAAATAGCCTCTGTATCGGACGCAAAAGCCGAATTGCGTCTCGCTAATCCATATATGGGTTCACTGCGGTATAATTGTATGCTTGGCTTGCATGTTAATTATTGGGCAATCATAGATCGAACTTTAACAATAATGGTCATACCACGAACACAGTTTAACTTTAAACCAGGGATCTGTCACTTTAATAGTTGTGTATGCAAAATACGACCAAGAGAACCCGCGCTTAAAATTAAACCCTGTAAATCTAAAGTTTTTTGTGGTAAGACAGTAAAACTTCCTACAAAAATAACTGCTTATTTACGTAGAAATTGCCTTTGGAAGCAAAACATCTAAAAATTTATCCGTTTTATGCCCAGTAAAAGTGAACGCACTGACCCAGCAAGTTTTTCCATAAAACTAGGCATTATTGAAGTCATTTAAGACGAAAGTTGTATAATCGTATAAGGCAAGTAGTTTGTGAACTTTCGATGCGAGTTTGTTTGTAAATAGTCGCTTTCGGTGGCTGGTCCAGTATTATCCACCGCCATCATACATATAAGTGTACTTTCTTTGATTTTCTCCGAGTTTTATTATCATATAAACTTTTTTATTTGCAAACTCTTAAAAGGTTTTGCAGAATATATTGCGGACGCAACACTTATGCTGAGTTTAACTATAATACATATTCAATACCTACATGATATACTTCCATATTTTTTTTGCTATTTTTCCTGTTATCCCTTGTCACTCTTTCGTTATAGGTAGTAGGTAACAAAGGTAATAAATAATCTGTATACTTTTATATCCATATCAGATTGTCCATATTATGTCATCATTATCAGCCAATTTTTGTCGCCACTAAAAGGTAAATCATTTTACTCTGCATATTATAATTTAGTTACTTTTCTGAAAATGTTATTTAAAGTATCACTACATAGTATAAAACAAAGTCGCTTTCTCTGTCCCTATCTATGTCCCTTTGTACGCTTAAATCTTTAAAACTACGCATCGGATTTTGATGTGGTTTTTTTTAATCGATAGAGTGATTCAAGAGAAAAGTTTTAGTATATTGTTTATTAGGTTTTAGACAAAGCAGGTGAAGCCGCGGGTGATAAGCTAGTATTACATAAAATAAATAAAATATTGTGCTATTCTTAAATCGTAAAGACAAAGCAAAAAATACAATCTAAATCTAAATTTATTCGAAAATAAATGAACATTTAAAAGGCGATAGCGAGTACTGATAATTTAAATTAAACTCAGTAAAGATAATAAAGAGTTTCATTTATTCGCTCGTCATCGTTTCCTTTTGGTTTATTGAAAAATAAAAAGTTTTGTCAAACATAAATGAAAGTGTATACTTAAATCTTACTTAAATATACATTTACTTATTTGACTGTAAATTTTAAACTCTGTAGTCAAGAAACGTTTTTTTTATATTTCTAATAAACAAAGAATTATTTATATGCCCCAGAATTTGAATTAAGTATCCTAAGTACTATAAAAAAAAATGTTTCTAACATAAACAAACATTTGTAGAGAGATCGTGAAAGCTGATAGCGTCGATTCGATTCAGAAAAGAAAATTAACAACACTCCATTCACAAAGCTCGAAAAACAAAATTCATTGCCCTTTCGACATTTAACCTACAAAAACGATTGTTTCGCTCGAAACTCGAACAGAAATCAATCTGAGATCGAATTTTTATCTGCATATTTTAGTTGACAAACACCAATTATTTATTTAAAGAGTTAAAAGTATGTTTATAGAATATCAAGAGTAGTTTAGAAACTTAATATATTTGTTTCCTAAGAATTAAAACATAACATTATATTATTCCATCTATAAAAGTAATTATATTCCTTCATATGATATAATTTATATTCACAACGCGTTATAAACTGTAATTTAATAAACATATGACGCCAGGATCAACCGCAAAAATCAGCCCGCCGAAAAGCGGTTCATTACCCGCTTTCCAATACACAAAGCCATAAAAACATAATTAACAAAAGAATTCAAAAACAACAAAGGCGCATAAATTATTAACGTACGTAATCTACAAAGCGTACGCGAACAGACTGCGGAAGGTTTTCCCTACAAATGTACAGGATTTCCCCTTTGATAGAGCGTTGTTCCGCGAGGCTGCCGCGTTTTAACAGCACTCGAATTTCTGTTGTTTTGGGCCTCGAATATTTGCTACACAACTATTTAGTACACGCGTGGGGAATGAGAAAAATCGAACTGGTTACAGTGTTATCTGCGGGGAATGCATGTAAGAAAAAAACTATATTAAATACTTGTTTTTTTTTTTGGTTCCAGATTAACGCGTAGGTTTTATTACTCTTCGAATAGGTACGATGAGTTCTACTTCACAATTTTATTGTAAACACAGCTCTCAATAACCTTGCAATAAACACAAAAATGATACTTGAGAGTAGGGAGCTTCTACAAATTTACATCGTTACTACAGTTCTGTAGAACCTAATTGTTAATGCTTCGAAACAAGTCTTTAACGAATAAATGTTTGAGTTTGAGCTATAATAAAGTATGTAAGTGAAGGTATATTTCCGAACGTTATAGCTACAATTATTGTATTATATTATACATGGTTATATGTAACAACAAGTTCATCTTTAAACATTGTACAACGAATTCGGAATAACCACTACTACATTTAGTTTTATGATAAGAAGGTTAGTTTCTTGAGAGCCCGACTTTAAAACTATCTGCTTTAACAAACATTTCTACAGCTTGCTTAAAATGTAATGCTTTACATTCTTTGTTCGATATAATAATTATTTATTTATTTATTTCTGCATCATATTAATCATCAAATAAAATTTTGCACCAATAATTTTGAAGCAAATTTTGAAACATGATATTGCCGAAAATTTCATAAAAATGAAAAGATGATTATGGAAATACAGCCGGCTCACGGGCAATATTTATTATTAACTTACAAATAGAAACAGGAATAATATTGTCAACAGAGACGGCTATTGAAATTTTATTAAAAATCAGATAAAATAATGATTTTCTTATATTTATTGAAAACAACTTTATTAATTTGCTGGAGTGATAGCAGATTTAATTTCGAGTGTGAACGTACCTATATGAGAATGAAATGAAAGAGACTAAAAACCGCAGCTTTCCTCCCGCGGCTTCGCTGTCGTAATCAAAGGAAAACTTTCTAAGAAATTTCCGAGACAACCTATCCTCTGTCCTTTCAGTTCTTAAATTATCTTTGTTTCATCCGATTCGGTTCGGTTGTTGGTATAAAGAAGAGTCAGAAAGACAGACAGATGGACCAACAAATATACAAACATTTCGCATCTATAATATAAGTATTGTATTACATTTTTCAATTACCACGTAAAATGTACGCCGAAACATCATACAAAATTAAACATTAAATGCGATACAATCGTCTCTCAGACGTTGCAGGTTGCAATAATCCTATGCGGTGAATATTTTAGTCTCGCCTGTACGTTAACCTCACAAAAAGAATCTGTTTTTACAGAAATGATTAACGAGCTCACTTTGTGGTACCTTTGTAGCAATGAAATTTCAAATTATGTCCTTTTTCTGATTTCAGTGTTTAACTCATTTATTCTATATTAAGGAATATTAAAATGCTCTCTCTATTATTTGCATGTTCTATGTTAATTTTACAATATACTATCGTATTTAAGGTATTTTTGAGAACCTATCAAAACATTTACGTAGGAGCAAAAATAATTATATAGATACCTATATCATATTCATGAAACGTTTAATTAAATAGAGAAGACGTTTTTGTTGTAGGTTTTCGTGTTATTATTGTATTTGATATGCATAGAGTTTATTAATTAGTACGAAAACTGTTCTAGAAAGCTCTTTATATAACACCTTCGATATAATATTATATTCAACTAGCGGTCCGCCCCCGCTTCGCCCGTGGTACATATTTCGCAATATAAGGTAGCCTATGTTCTTTCTCAGGGTCTAAAGATTGTCTGTGCCAAATTTCATCAAAATAGGTCCAGTAGTTTATGCGTGAAAACCATACATACATAATTACAAACCTTTCCTCTTTATAATATTAGTTTAGATAACCCATTGATGTTTATTTCTCAACAAAATAACAATCATTTTATTGGTTCCAAATGACTATCTGTAACAATAATATTATGGAGATGTTAATGTTAATGACTGATGTTTGAACGTTTACTCAGGTGATATTGAGTGCATGAGAATAATTATGATTGTGAAGAATATACCTATTAATCATTGAGATAATATTAATATGGAGCAGACACCACGAACAAAATCTGTGCGCCAAGCGAGGCGGCGCGGGGCGCGCGAATGACGGCTAGACAGTCATAGATTATGCGATGTCTTTGTACTTACTTAATATTTATTTTAGGTATAAACTGACTTTACTACGCGGGGCTAACAATATCTGGCATATAATATAGGATGATGTAAATAGTGACGTCATATGGAATAATTTAATTTTTTTCGTGTTTTAGGTTCAGTCAGGGCTATGGGAAGTTTTATTCCTTACAAATTGAGCCTTTTTTTAGAAAAAAAAATAATTTTTCCCTTTCTTCACGGCCCAGACATGGAAACCTTGAATAGAAAAAATATTAATTACTTATCTCTGAACTAGCGGTCCGACCCGGCTTCGCCCGTGGCACATATTTCGCTATAAAAAGTAGCCTATGTTCTTTCTCAGGGTCTTAAGATTGTCTGTGCCAAAGGAGAATGCCCATGAAAGTATGGACCACAGTACAGTGTTGCGTCAATGCCAGAGTGGTTTTGGAGGGTTCTTCGATATTCAAAAGATTTTTACCAATTGATTTTTTTGTGATAAAAACAGGGGTTTTCAAGATATAATGAGAAAAATGTGAAATAACCTCAAAACTTAAATAACCCCGATTTAGTTAGGTTTATGTGTGATGTAGGTAACATTTTATCGTCCAAAGGTTATTTTTCGATTAACATATTTAATCTATGCGTAGAGCTTATGCTTTCAGAAAAAGTCTATCTGTTCATCGGCTAGTGTAGGTAGGCACCAGAAATCTTCCGGGACGGATTTCAAGAAAACCTAAATATATACTTAAAAAATGCCAATTGAGTTTTTATTCGGTTTACATGTTGTTGTTGCTGTTGTTGTTTGAATCATTTTTTCACTACATATTCGAAGAAAGAAACAAATAAGAAATAACTGGTTACCTACCAAGCTATGTCATAATAATATTTTTTATATATACATATTTATATTATTTTACTTCACTATCTTTGTTAAAACAACCTACATTGTATAAACAATACCTCAAAGAGTGATTTTATGTTAATTGTTTTTTTTTTTGTAATTCAATGAAAACAATAATCGATATTAATACATTTAGCTATTTACCATAGTAAATGTAATAAGTTACCGCTTGGTTACCGTGGTAACCGGTAATGGACACTAAATCTATAATAACGGATCTAAACAATTACATGTCTTATTAGATTTTACAAAACATTCCCTGTTCAAAATATATTTTCCGATGGTAAGAAGGCCTCTAAATTGCCGAGATTTTTTTTAATAGTATTGTTGTCTTGATGCATGAGAAAAACCAGTACCAAAAATGGGCATTCTCTTTTCATCAAAATCGGTCCAGTAGTTTATGAGCCTATTAATTACAATCAAACAAACAAAGTTTTCCTCTTTATAATATTAGTGCAGATAAATAAATAATAATTCAATTACACGTTCAAGTCAGTAGCTTATACAATATCAATTAAAAACTTGATTAAAATCAATTAACAAAAAAAATTGGTGATTGAGTAATTGATTTTCATATTTCATGATTTCACCTTTTTTCAATTAACAACCAGTCTATGCTTTTCTCATCATCATCATCATCAGCCCATATACGTTCCCACTGCTGGGACACGGGCCTCCTATGAGGGTACAGGCCATAATCCACCACGCTGGCCAAGTGCGGGTTGGCGGATGACACATGTCGTCGAACTTTTTTTTTTTTTTTTTTTTTTTTTTTTTAATTCTTCGACATTTCGGTTTCCTCACGATGTTTTCCTTCACCGTTCGAGCAGTGGTGATGTTACAACATGCGTAGATAAATTGAAAAATCAATTTATTTCCTGCGCGCTCGCCTGGTCTCGAACCACGGACTTATCGATTCGAAGTCCGAGGTCTCACCACTGAGCCACCACTGCTCAATGCTTTTCTAAATATGTAAAATTATTATTTTATACTATAAAAATATACGCCAGCAAATATTACTAACAACACTTATTTCATGCCCAATGTCACATCTTAAATTTTTAATCTATGACAAAATGTCGCCCGCCAAAAATTTTGCTCTAACTAAGTTTTAAAAATTATTATCTAGTTACTTACTGATGAAAAGTTATTCCTTTGCACTTTTCCGTATTCTTTGTATTATTTGTGCAATATCGTAACACACACGTAGGCATATTTGATGCGTTTCACTTTAAAACAAATAAAAAATGAGCGTGACGTTCGCGCCAATGAGCGAGCAAGCGACTGAGTGCAGTTACGCCACATGACGTATGTTGAGTGGAACATAAGTGATGTAGGCGGTATCGTCTCCATATTAATATTATCTCAATGCTATTAATCTAGTTATTGCAAATTATGTCAAATATTCTTATATGTTTTTAAAGTATCTACCAAGTTTTACTACTACGTACACAGGTCGAAAATATATTCATTTTATAACACAGATTTAACGAAACAGAGATTTTTCTGTTTTAAAACAATTTGTTTAGAAAATCATAAAAGCTAACTACTTCCGTGAAAACACGGTTAACCCTTCCTAAAAAAAATAAAACAAGGTGACGTTGCTAAGCAACCAGGTCCTGGGGTTCGGTAAACAAATCCCAAGTTTGCATATAAACAGATTTACAAAGGTACACAATAAAGTTGAAGACCTATGCATCCTTGAAAGACCCTTTTAAAAGTAAATAAAGCCTGAAAGAAATTCGCTTGAAAGTTTATTCGTGAAAGAGCCTTTGCAAATAGTTAAGCTACTTAGATGGTCTTAACAGAACGCTGATTTACCTTTTTTCTTGCAAAGTTAGAGGTTAAAAAAAAAACAAGTTCCATAAACATTGAGATAATATTAATATGGAGCAGACACCACGAACAAAATCTGTGCGCCAAGCGCGGCGGCGCGGGGCGCGCGAATGACGGCTAGACAGTCATAGATTATGCGATGTCACTGACTCACCGCTATAGAGGCGACACTTTGTTTCATTCTGTCTATTTTATTGGGTGCCACTCCTTACATGCACGTTGACTTGAAATTTTCTTTGTACTTACTTAATATTTATTTTAGGTATAAACTGACTTTACTACGCGGGGCTAACAATATCTGGCATATAATATAGGATGATGTAAATAGTGACGTCATATGGAATAATTTAATTTTTTCGTGTTTTAGGTTCAGTCAGGGCTATGGGAAGTTTTATTCCTTACAAATTGAGCCTTTTTTAGAAAAAAAAAATAATTTTTCCCTTTCTTCACGGCCCAGACATGGAAACCTTGAATAGAAAAAATATTAATTACTTATCTCTGAACTAGCGGTCCGCCCCGGCTTCGCCCGTGGCACATATTTCGCAATAAAAAGTAGCCTATGTTCTTTCTCAGGGTCTTAAGATTGTCTGTGCCAAAGGAGAATGCCCATGAAAGTATGGACCACAGTACAGTGTTGCGTCAATGCCAGAGTGGTTTTGGAGGGTTCTTCGATATTCAAAAGATTTTTACCAATTGATTTTTGTGTGATAAAAACAGGGGTTTTCAAGATATTGAGAAAAATGGGAAATAACCTCAAAACTTAAATAACCCCGATTTAGTTAGGTTTATGTGTGATTTAGGTAACATTTTATCGTCCAAAGGTTATTTTTCGATTTACATATTTAATCTATGCGTAGAGCTTATGCTTACAGACAAAGTCTATCTGTTCATCGGCTAGTGTAGGTAGGCACCAGAAATCTTCCGGGACGGATTTCAAGAAAACCTAAATATATACTTAAAAAATGCCAATTGAGTTTTTATTCGGTTTACATGTTGTTGTTGTTGTTGTTGTTTGAATCATTTTTTCACTACATATTCGAAGAAAGAAACAAATAAGAAATAAGTGGTTACCTACCAAGCTATGTCATAATAATATTTTTTTTTATATATATACATATTTATATTATTTTACTTCACTATCTTTGTTAAAACAACCTATAGTGTATAAACAATACCCTATAGAGTGATTTTATGTTAATTGTTTTTTTTTGTAATTCAATGAAAACAATAATCGATATTAATACATTTAGCTATTTACCATAGTAAATGTAATAAGTTACCGCTTGGTTACCGTGGTAACCGGTAATGGACACTAAACGGATCTAAACAATTACATGTCTTAATATTAGATTTTACAAACATTCCCTGTTCAAAATATATTTTCCGATGGTAAGAAGGCCTCTAAATTGCCGAGATTTTTTTTAATAGTATTGTTGTCTTGATGCATGAGAAAAACCAGTACCAAAAATGGGCATTCTCCTTTCATCAAAATCGGTCCAGCAGTTTATGAGCCAATTACAATCAAACAAACAAACAAAGTTTTACTCTTTATAATATTAGTGCAGATAAATAAATAATAATTCAATTATACGTTCAAGTCAGTAGCTTATACAATATCAATTAAAAAAAATTGGTGATTGAGTAATTGATTTTCATATTTCATGATTTCACCTTTTTTCAATTAACAACCAGTCTATGCTTTTCTAAATATGTAAAATTATTATTTTATACTATAAAAATATACGCCAGCAAATATTACTAACAACACTTATTTCATGCCCAATGTCATATCTTAAATTTTTAATCTATGACAAAATGTCGCCCGCCAAAAATTTTGCTCTAAGTTTTAAAAATTATTATCTAGTTACTTACTGATGAAAAGTAATTCCTTTGCACTTTTCCGTATTCTTTGTATTATTTGTGCAATATCGTAACACACACGTAGGCATATTTGATGCGTTTCACTTTAAAACAAATAAAAAATGAGCGTGACATTCGCGCCAAAGAGCGAGCAAGCGACTGAGTGCAGTTACGCCACATGACGTATGTTGAGTGGAACATAAGTGATGTAGGCGGTATCGTCTCCATATTAATATTATCTCAATGTCCATAAATCGTATAAGTAGGACATACACTTCGTAAAGAAGATTGTTTATTTATATGTTATGTGCTATCTAATGATTGTATGATGGTCTAATAAATATATAATTAAAAAGAACTTAACAGTAAAAGTGTATTTATTCGGATAGTATCTAAAATCATATAAGGAGAAGGCTTATAAATGATTAGAATGGTTTTTTTTTTGTATATTAAAAATCTTAAACATAGACAAAAAAAAACTTATGTAAAAAAATAACGAAAAACATTGCAAAAAAATTAAAACACAAGCATTTTATTCAACGCTACAGAATGTACAAAGGGTAGTAATTAATGAGAGAAAGCATACAATATCTTCATTTATCATGCACTGCAGTGTATTCGCGAATTATTCGACGATCAAAAAACCAAAAATAATAGTTCAAACATTTACCAAAATATTGTATCTACTATATTCATCTAATGACTTGTCGCTGACTTGTGGCTGCCATTAGGCCGGTTGCAGAGCTTCACCGACCATCAGTGAAATTCATAAAACCGCGTTCATAGCTAGACCGACCATACGCACCAATGAATAAGGAATCACATGGAAGTGACATACCTACAAAAAAAGTGTGGCCGGCGCCATATTGCTTGTAACAAAACATGGCGGTGTTTAGTGCCGAGAATATATCGATAAACATTATTATGTTTATCGATATAAAAATAATATTAATATATTTTTTTTGAAGTTATACTTCTTTTGGCGCGTAACTTGTAACGCGTGTACATAAACACACACTCTTTTTTATTTATTTTAACTTTATTGTACAAAACATAGAAGTAAAATTACAAATGGAAAAAATGACAATGCCAATTAATAAAATTAAGTATGACGATGGCTGCTCGTGACGGTAACACCTATACAGGGTTACTTGTAAAACACCAGCAACCTCGCCGGACAAGATAGCTGACCCTGTATAATTTGATAAATCCAGTTCAATTTTGACTTCGATATAAGGATTACGGTAGACTTACAATTTGGTAATTTCAGTTTTGAGGAATGTAATATAATGAAACAACATAATATATACTAATATAGGTATATAATAGTATTTTATTACGATGAACAACACAATATACAGTAATTGTATTTATTTATTTATAAATAATAGACAAAAAAAACAATAATATATAATAATAGAGAAAATTATAGAGCTAAACTATTTTGTGTAGCCTGGAATGCACTCAGATACACTCTGTTCATTTTTGAGTTCGGGATTTGAGGCTCAACTGGTACCTGGAAATGAAATGTCACAGTTTACATTAACTAGCATTGTTCACTTTACATTTAAACAAAAATGCAATACATTTTAATTAACAGGGCAATGCTGATGGTTTGAAATTAATATCAACATTAGGGCTTACAATAGCGGAACTTGAATTTATATTTTTGGTTTTATGGCATTGAAATGCTTTATAAATATAAATTTATAAAGAATAGAAAAATAACTTAAAACACCCCATGTATTTAAAGTAAATTGCACTTTCCCTCAGTCAATAACATTTCAACAACCAAATATCACCCAAGTTTGTACTCAAAAAATCATATAAAACCATCTCAGTTTGTTCACAGGCCTCCTTCAAAATAGGAGAAACGTTAGATTATAAATGACAGCCCTAAATCTAAATAAAAAGACCAAAAGTAAATTGGAAGACATCACGTGTCTACAGATAAAAACCTCACCCTGTGTGAATGCAGCGGCAGACATACTGGTATAGCATCATCGTGCAGACTAATCACATCCATTGTTCTATTGAAAGCACTTTCGGGGAAATGTAGGGAACATACTATGATATTATATCCTTTACATTTGGCTTGATATTTTCATTTTCAATTGCTTCTAACCATTCTCCTTTTCTATTTTCACTTCTTGGTAACCTTCAAAAAATGAATTTTTAGATTATTATAATTTTAGTCCTGACCTGACTTATTTATAAATACATTTTTAAAGTACCTACTATAAAAGCGATTAATCTTACTTAAGTTAAAATTCATATTAGGTAAATTTAAGTGTTTTATTTTTCCTTCTGCTGCTCTTGGCAAAATTAATTTGTTATTTTGGAAGTGTATTCACCAAAGCAACTATTCTTAAGATTAATGACACAGCCTTGGGAGACGCACGTCTTCATCGAACATTTTGCTGATGTCGATATTATAAGTCATCACTAGCACCCAAATTCATTATTTTACTAGAACGAAAATATACAAAATAAAGCTATATTTGGTAACAATTTTACACTGAACATAGTCTGTGAATACTCCTCAATTCAATATACATGAAAATAAGTAAATCAGCAAAGTAATAACTAATATTTCAGTCAAAACGTATACATACCGGTGCAAAGACAAACTTTTCTAGTTTTCATTCTTTCCGGAGCCACATCCCACAATACTGCGCTTTGGTATTATGCCACTATTTGTCCTTGACCACTCTATATGTTTTAGACACAAATGTTTGTCACAATCACAAAAATATTCAATATTTTTCAATGTTTACTACGGAGCAATGACAGAGCATGTACATCATAATAACGAGAACATAAAATGGCGCCCGGCCACAGTAGGTATTTGAGCTAACTTCAAATGTCAAACGGTATAGAATTAGCACTGACTGACGTATAGTCATATATTTTCACTTAGCAGAATATTCATTAGTTAGAAAGAGACAGTATTCGTTTTATTATTTCGGTATCGAAATGCATGATATTTGTATAATCAGTTGTTTGTATAGGTTATGCCCTGTCCATAGGATTCCTTAGTCATTGATACGCACGCGTATTTCCATACATAATATGACAAGCGCGACTGACGTACGCACTGATGGTCAGTGAAGCTCTGCAACCTGCCCTAGTAAGCCAAGATAATATTTTTAAGGAACGATTCTGAATGTAGGTATTTATAATTATGAAATGTTTAATCTTCATAAATAAGGATGTATGATATTATATATACTTTAATATTAACGGTACAAGAAAAAAAAACAACATGAATTTAAAAACAATAATATATTTGAATTCATATTTATATTAATTATGTTAGCTACGCTATTTTCTGAACTTTAGTTGATTAACAGTCTTGAGATAGACATTTATTAGTATTCCCTGCTTCATCTTCGATATTTTTTCCTAGGTTTAATTCAATATTACGGTTCCTTTCTATAACATAATGAAATTATACTGATAATAAACAATTTCAAGCAGCGAAGAAAAGTTTTCTTTAAGATAACGCTGCTAGCCCTCTATCTTGACAAACAATCTGTTTTTCCTTCCTTACTTTAAAGGGTACCATTCACAAATCACAGGCGCACCCATCCGCTGGATTTGTAGCTGGCGACAAGTCCGCGGACAAATCTGCGTGTGTATGTGTAGTTGTGCGCGGCTCGCGGCTCGGCGCGGCGCTCGCCGTCTGGAGACGGATAGTGATAGACGTGTAGTGTGTGGGCGATGACAGATTTGTCCACGGATTGGTACGGCTCGGGGCTCGGCTCGCGGCGCGTGTAGTGAATGCCGGGCTTTATTAAAGAAATAACCTTCCTTATTTAACACTTTTAAATAAAGGAATGAATTCAATTAAAATATAAAACATATTTGAATGTTTTAAATTGAGAATTAGTTGAAATTAAACCTTCAGGAACAAGGCTATTTATTAATATTATCTATGAAAATCTAATCTTAAAAACATGGGATATCAATAATGTTTTATTAGTTCCATTGTCATAATATATCATTGCGACTTAGAACAGATGTTGATAAAATTGATTATAAAAAAATATAATTTAATCACATTTTGTCTGTATGCTGATTCATCTTTTCATACGTAATGCTGATTTATGATGTTTGTCTAGCTAAGTACAATACCCAATTTGACCTAAACCGTAACGACGCAAACTAAAAAAGAAAAGATTATCTACACCTCACTTTTTCTAGATATTCTCGCTCCAAGAACAGCTAATATTTGTTGGAAAGGGGTAAAATTTGTTTGGGCATCACTTTTTCACTCAAAGGTTTAATGAGTGTGACCCAGGCCCTTTCCCGGCTTCAACAAAAGCTTCAGTGACAAATAACGACGTTCGTAAAAGGCGGTAAACTAGCGACCCTGTCCACAAAGAATGTGCGGAAATATATTTAAATATAAGGTTGAGGTAATCGATTTAAGTTGGTTTTGTTATGATAATATCGGACTGTGCAACGGAGAGTTAAAATCACATCCTTTATGAAGTAGGTATGCCATTCGTTTAAATATCCGATTTGTATTGTGTTTATTTAAACCTTATAGAATTGTGAAAAGTTTAAAGTTCACTGCAAGTAGTGGTTTCAATTGCAATTATAATAATTAATAATATTGACGGTTCGAGTAGAGAAACTACAGAGTCCCCGTCCCCTTACAGAAATCGATTCACTTGAAAAAAGATAAAGTTCATTTGACTATTTCCTCAATTGTACTAGAAACTAAAGCATAGTACCCCTTTCTATTGAATTCTTTATGAAGATAATTTGGATTAGTTATTCCTTGAACACTGCTTTCCTTTGTCTGAATAAAAGTTGCTGCTTCGGAAAAAATAAAATCGATCGTGGATAAAATTTACAAGTTCGGTAATAGTTGAAGACTAATTATTGAATTTGTTTCTTTTTAAGATCATCATTATCAATACAATCGTAGTTTTTAAACCCTGTTTGAAGAGTAGAAATTGCAATCTTATTTCCAACCCAACTTGGTAGTTGGGTTGGAAACTCTACGAATAACTTAACAACTATTTGCTTCGTCTCTCCGTACCTCCGGAATAAACGTAAACTTTAATCATAATTAATTTCGATTGACACTGCACGTTTCCAATAAAGTTAAGTGCCGACAAGAAACCAGCTTTCAACTGTATCCCCTATGTGGCTCCTACACTCACGGTTAAATGTTTGTGCACTGAGTTCGATCCACATTCGAGCCGTTGACTGTAAACAGCGTTGCATTTTATTGGACGGTCTCAATACTGCACTTGGAATCTCCTTTGAACAGTTCGTGTTGAGTGGAATTCAATTTTGACGTAAGTCGCTACATGCTGGTGGATTACGATAAAACACGAGTGTGAACTTAGCATTTGTTGTAAGTAATAAATGTAGAGACATATCACAAAGTATAAGAAGGATAAATAAAACTACAAAATAATATAATATTATAAAGTACTACACTTAATATAATATTATAAAGAGGAAAACTTTGTTTGTTTCATTGTAATGAATTGGCTCATAAACTACTGGACCGATTTTAAAAATTCTTTCACCATTCGAAAGCTACATTATCCACGAGTAATATAGGATAAGTTTTATCCCGAAAATTCCACGGGGACGGGAACTATGAGAGTTTTTCTTTGAAACCGCGGGAGGAGCAGCCGGCGGAAAGCTAGCAGTTTATGAGCCTATTCATTACAATCAAACAAACAAACAAACAAAGTTTTCTTCTTTAAAATATTAGTGTAGATTTAGTAGGTACCAAACGAAACAAAACACACATCGTACTTCATAGAGCATTTAATCAAGAAATAGATACCGAGATGGTTTACTTATAACTATTTATTGATACCAAACTGAATACATTGGTTTCTCCTGAAAAGAACATTTACTTCAATATATCAAGATAGCTGTACAACTGATGAGTGATGGTATGTGACGTAAAGTGATGCACCCTTGGCAGCCAGCCGTCATCTGTAAATTTAAAAAAATATGAGTAAGTTGTTCATTTGTAAGCATTATTAAGCATAAGCTACTATAACTTATAAAATCTATCAAAACTTAATAATATCTGGCATGTACCTCTATTGATATAATATAAAACATAAGAGATTTCTTAAATATCAACATTTTTTTTATATGACAAAAAATAAAACCCAAAAAGATATTCTCAACGTTTTTCATCTTTTCACGATAAAAAATGCTGCCTCCCCGGTCTGGATAGTAAAAATTTATCCAAAGACAAATAACATATCTTAATATATTCTGACAAAAATAAATTTCAGCTGAGTCGCAAGACAGTCTGTACTCGTGAGTTCTTTTATGGGTAAAGACAAATTCAGATTACATAATTTATCTTTTACGCAAATGGCTGTGATATATAAAAGTGAGCGAAATTGTTAGGTCGATGTCAAGGTAAAGATAACTAAAGAAACGTTTTTATTTTTCTCTGTTTTTAACACGCTTTTATTACAAATTGCTGTTACACTTGAAGTGTCAATATTCGGTGGTTACACTTGAAGTGATATTTTGTTTAGTTTAGAATCTTTATTTATAATAATAAATCTACGCAATAAATTAGTTTCATTAGAATAAAATAAATTGTAAGTTCGATCGATCTGCAGTCAATCATCCTAATACCGTTATTATCGTAATAAAACACAAGAAAATATATAAAAATACATTCATCAAGTGAAGTGTAAAATATAGCTTTTGTGCAATAACATCTGTTTTATTTGTTTGTTACATTTGGAATAAAAACGTGAAGTGTTGAATGTATGTTTAAAGTACAGGGCCATGCGGTTTATTTAAAATTTCGAATAAAACTAACCATTTAATAGAACAAGAAATAGATTAGTTGATTTTTCTAAACTAGAGCTTTCTGTAACGATACAGTAATTATTTTATAAGAACTTGAGTAATGATGAAAGCTTTCTCTATAAATAGTTACAATACCTATAAATTTGCATACAGTTTGGATTTTTAAATTTAAATACTAATAAACTTTTATGAATGTACCTACTTAGGCTCC
This sequence comes from Colias croceus, assembly GCF_905220415.1. Classification (NCBI taxonomy): domain Eukaryota; kingdom Metazoa; phylum Arthropoda; class Insecta; order Lepidoptera; family Pieridae; genus Colias; species Colias croceus. The sequence continues at coordinate 3,323,665 of NC_059541.1, read as the reverse complement.
ATTAAATTTTGTACGAAGCAGACAATAACATTATGTTACTACTTAAATTGTATCTAGTATCTCAACACAAGGCACACAGTTCAAATACGTTACATAAAATAAATGAAGATTACATTTATTTATTTATTTATTAATAAAACAAAATATTCTTCATCAACTCCTTGTCTATGCTGAAGTGAGTGGAAAACAATAAAAACGAATTCACTTCAGGTCACGCACCCGTTGTACCTATCGTACACATATAAATTACCTGTGCTCCTCGAGGACTCAAATTTAATATGTCATTCACGGTAACAAAATAGAAGATTATTTGCAGAAAACCTTAATAATTTGTCCTCGAAGTTTTTGCTCTGTTTACGTGTTGTAAAATCAATAAATGAAGCTAATAAACGATTCGGTATTTTTAGGACCTTGTTTTTATACATCACTAGGATTCCGCCCACGGCTTCGCCCGCGCAGTCAAAAAAAATCCCGCATAGGTCCCGTTCCCGTGGGATTTCCGGGATTGCGTCATTTTCCCGGGATAATCTCCATACCAAATTTCATGAAAATTGGTTCAGTAGTTTAGGCGTGATCGAGTAAAAGACAGACAGATAGAGTTACTTTCGCATTTATAATATTAATAGTATGGAGTATGGATTTAGCCCGTCTATCAACTGAGAATCCTTTTATTACAAGCTATCAGAAATCGAACTCTTCGTTCTGGAATCATAATGACAGATCATCGTCACGTTTTAATTTTTATTTTCAGGTAGATTACGATATATACTATCACAATAAACTTTTTTTCTACGAATAAGGGTCAGCTACCTGATGACGAACGCCAGCAATAGCCATATTTTTAATTTCATAAAATAATTGTATAATGTACAATATCTAACGTATACAATGAATAATAGTAAAAAAAAAGAAAAATTTTCATCCCAATTCACTTGGAAGGCTTACCTACATGAACTTTTAAACATTTATCCCACGTCGCGATGATACATTTTCTGAGAAAAAACAAAGGACAAAATAAACATTTTTGTGTTCTAATAATGACAATGTCAAATACAGCAATATGCTGTGGCAATATGTTAACAAAACAAATAAAGCCTCTTCGAACGTGTACTAAAAGCCTTGTACATAATGCCTCGGAGTCTTGCGTATTATTTCAGAAAATTTGGAAATAAACGTAATATAAAGACGAGATTGTCTTACGTTACTTTGTTGTTTTACAAAACTTTGTAATTATTATACGTATTTGGCATGAATTCAATTAGGAAATTCCTGCGAGATTTTAATTATATTACATTGAATTTCTAAAGACGCAATTTTTTATAATGAGTGAAGTGATAACAGGTGGTTTTTGAAACCAAGGTGTTGTTTATGTCCCAAAGAGCTTAACTGAAGTAACATATTGAAGTGATTTAAAATATGTTTTTTTTTTTGTATTTTCAGGTACTTTCACAAATCATACTACTAGCACAAGAAAAAGGTTTGTAAAATGGGTACTTAATGACTACATGAAGCGTCTTCTCGGCAGCTCTTCTGTCTAATAACTTTATCACTCAACACCTAAAAAATGAATGAACCTTTGAAGACCAAAGAACTGTAAATTTATCCATTATTATAGAAATGTGTAAATGATCATATAACTTTTATCACGGTCACCCATAGCCCATAGACAACAGATGCTGAAACCATAAAGTATAGCCCGAGACACCAGAATATAGATTAAGTAGCCGTTCCCAAATCCGGAAAGCATAACTCATCTTTATGGCCTACCAATCTGCTGCTTCTAAACGCATAGTGACATCGTTAGCTGAATACGATAGGTTATCATACGACTCACTATTTTTGAAGGGACATTTATCATGAAGCTCTCGTGGATTTGGATTACGTAGGGAAATTTGATACACTCTCTAAGGTTGCGTAGTAAATGTTTGGTATGCATAATGCTTATGATAAAATACACTTTATTTCATGAATGAACTTATGAAAACTTTTCAAATAACCAATTTGATAATCATATTTTATCTAGCTCTACATTTTTAGATACAGTTTTTCAAAATATACTCTTTCAAGACACTTTAATAAAACTTTTAATATACAATTTCTGAACAACGCTCTTCTAATTGCACACACAACAAGAAATAATAATAAAACACATTCTAAGATAAAGAGCATACTTTTAATCATAACGTTATACCTTCGGGGCATGAGCACGCCACGATTAAAATACAGAATACCTGACTGTTTCTTTTTATCAATTAAATTGCGTCTCTTCTTTAATTACCTGCGATGATCATACTTTGAAAATATATAGTCGCACGTTGTATATTTTTGTCTGTAATATTAAATGAATTTGAAATTTACTAATATCTACCATTACCAAGAGAGACTATTTGCGAAATCAAAATTTACGAAATAATACTACGCAGTTAATTGTTAAGCCAATTCAAAAATTTTATAAACGAGGCTTAACTATACTGAAACAGACGCAGTCGTTTCGATAACGTCAAATTCTTCCATTATATAAATACACAATTAATAATAATTAAAGGCGGTAATAACTGCCCATAACAGGTTAAAGGCGGCAATAACTGCCCATCACAGGTGTTGCCCTATAACAAAGAAATTACGGTAATATCATTACCTTTATGAGATCGTAAAGTTCAAACCAAGCGGGCTTACTTTTGATGGATGCTAGCTGTACGCGATATTATCTCATTTCAGACGTATATGGCAGCGAGCCAACTGAAACTTGAAAAATAACCGAACCCTTACCGTTGTAAGTTTTGAAACACATTAGTGTTGCTATCCTTGAAAATCTTGTAGAAATGTTTATGAAATATGGCCTAATTTATAGAGTGAAAGCTCTGTGCGAATTAGACAATCTAATTTAAATAAATGATGAAGTGATAATTTTATTAAGAAGTCTAGAACAAGCGAATACGCATCGTATTTCATATCACTTAAAGCAACTATTTTCCATAAACCTAAAGCTTCTCTAATAATGTAAGTTCAAATATAGCTCTACTGATAACAACGACAGCTTAGTAGAAGTATGTATAATATACATTAGGTATAATAGGAACCCCCAGTCCTCTATGACATTAACTTCAAAAAGTTTAGTACTAAAATTTCATTATTCTAAAATGTAAGGTACAATTTATATTGCACTAACACGAGAAATATCATATACAATGATTATTTTAAAAAGTGTACTAAAACCGTAATTATACACAAATTAAACATAATTTATTATATTGATAAAACCAGCATGTTCATACATTGAAATAAATTGATATAACGAGGCGTGGGAAATCCTTTTAAGGTCACGAAAGTCTCTGCGGGAAATACAAGATCTGTTACTGTCGTCGCGATGTTTACTATTTTATAGTGATACAAGGCTTCAGAGATTTTCTTTTTAATGTTTATTAGGCGTAGAATTGTGTGATAAGATTTACTTTATTATAAAAATGATGTGAATTGAAACAAAGCACACAAATATTACTGTATTTCGTTATTATTTATATATAACATCAATAAATATAATAATAATCTTTTTTTTCTTTAAAACGATTTTCTAAGGTCTTGATAAGTAAGAGGACGTTCCTGATTTTATCATTATTGTTATTATGCCATTTTACGGAAGAAAATCTAGGTGTGTAACAGCTGCGGAATGCATTCTCTCGATATCCAGAAAGGAACGGGACTTTACAAAAGATTTTCTTGATGAACACTTACTACGAGTTAATTCTTTATTGTTATTATGGAGTGATGGAGACTTTACATTCTCCGTTACTTTATTTGTTATAAACGCTATCAAAATTGTCCACAACAAAACAAGTTTAATCAAACATTACACATTGTAGCATCATTCGAAAGTTGTGTTTTATTATGAATACTAGCTTCCGCCCGCGACTCCGTCCGCGCGGATGTCGGTCTTCGCGTGGATGGTTATTTCTCCATTTTGAGTACCTCTGTCAATAACATCTTATAAATATCTATTGGACCCAATTCCCAAATACGGCTAGGCCTATAATAATACGCAACGTGTGTTCGCGGTTCTACGGAACAACGTCTATGGATAAAACTGAAATATTAAGATTAATTTTTTTCTACGTATTTTTCCAGGATAAAAAGTATCCTATTTTACGCCCAGGATAATAAGGTATAATTATACCAAGTTTCATCGAAATCGAACCGCTAGTTTTCACGTGATGCCTTCACATACAGACAGACAGACAGACAGACAGACAGACAGACAGACAAAAATTTTTTTAATCACATATTTGGGTTTGGTATCGATCCAGTAACACCCCCTGCTATTTATTTTTTCAATATTTTCAATGTACAGAATTGACCCTTCTACAGATTTATTATATGTATAGATAATGTGATGCAGTGGTTACTTTCGTTATTACGCAATCTATATATTCTGACATATTACATTTTACTTCAAAGAATTAAAAACATTGCACAAATCAGTTTACGAACATTCATATAAGCTTCTTGGAACATTCCAATAGTGAATGAACCGAATTAGTTACGTCAAGTTCTTTCTATTGAGTTAGGATTGAAAGCTTGCAAAATAAATAACGCTCGCCGAGTTTTATTCGCTGGAAGTTTCACCAAAGAGGTTCGAAACTCGGAACTCACTCGATGTGGAATAAAAAATTAAGTTGGGCCCCTTGGACGAACGTGTATAAATTGCTTAAACGCTGGACGAACTTTACGGCGCTTTGACTACGCCAACATCATTGCACTAAAAAACAGCGTAATTAATACATACCTACTTACTAACGCATTATCACCAATACAGTTGTTCTCTCTTTCACTCTCACGCACGAGACATAATACATGTCTCACTCATGTACTTCGTTATAACAACTGCCGATTAAAATATAAAAAGAACGTCCAGCCACGACGCTGAATGGTGCGTGACTAAGTGAAACTCGGGCACTTAGCTGAGTTTTTTCTTGCCAAAATAGAGAGCGGGTAACGTATCTAGCTTTTTTATATATCATAGAATGATATATTGAAATTTTTTTTTACTTTCACACGACCGGCCCAGAAATTAAACATAGTTGCACTTCAAACTAAATATTAGTAACGACTCTCACCTGCGTTGGAAGTATGTAACGCGATAAAACACATATTTGATTTGAGAAGACTAGGGTTGATGTACCACTAGTTGACCATTTAAGCGGTTTTATCTTTAGCTATATATAAGAAACGGGTTATTTGTTTTACGTTCAATGTTATTTTTGGGACACAGATAATTGAATAGTCACTGCAACTATTGTTCTTAGTATCAATTTGATAACCTTTAAAGGTTTTATGAAAACTACTCTGAAAGTTACTTCTGCTAAAAGTACCAATACCTGACCACTGATCACCAATATCTGACCATCATTGCTCTAAAAGTTGACCATTTTCAAAATGGACAAAATGTCCTTCTTCGAATATTAGTTTTGTTTAATAAATAAAAAAAGTCTGTATTTATATTGAAGTTTATTTTATTAAATGTTATAAATCATTCTTACAATACTGTTATTAATCCTTAATGACTATACCTACGTACCATACAATCTTTTCTTTTTTCTCTTTTTCCTTCGACACCCAGTAGTCTTGCCATTTCTTGGAAGTTGTAGCAAAGGGCAAGTGTTCAGTCTTCTTTTTTAATGGAGAATCAGAAGGCCATATTAAATGTTTGCCAAAAGCTGGGCTTATTTGCTGTTGCATTTTAGTTATTAAATCTACTTATTTGGGCGAAGGAGGTTCAAGGAAATGACTGACTCAAACTCAAACTCAAACTCAAACATTCATTTATTCAATTAGACTACTATTTAGTAGCACTTTCGAATCGTCATTACATAATTATTTTAACATTTACCACCGATTCGGGAAGCAGTGATCTATGGAGAAGAACCGGCAAGAAACTCCATAGTTGCTCTTTTAAAATCATGTCGATATTACATAATATGTAACTTATATCTAAATACATAATATATCATAATATACCAAAGAACTGTCCTGTGGTTTTTACGCGACAACCCTCCATGGGTTTTTATCGTCCATATATTCCTGAATACTGTAGTACGCTCTCTGAACTAGTACATTTTTTATATAAGTTTTAAATTTAGAACTACTAAACTCTCTAATATTATGACTTATGAGGAATTCTATAATTGTAAAAGCGTATACCTTGACCCATAAATGCATTTTTAACTTTAGCTAATCGGAAAAATGGCATTTCAATTCTATTTATGTTCCTTGTGCCATAACAGTGTCTATCTCCTACTCTTGTGTGTAAGTCGGCGTTTTTGTGTACATGCAAAATATTATTAAATATATACTGTGATGGTACAGTAAGTATACCAGTATTCTTAAAGAGATCTCTTAGTGAGTCCCGAGCACGTAAATTATATATAGAGCGAATGGCTCTTTTCTGTAAGATAAATATAGTTTCTATATCTGCTGCCCTGCCCCATAGTAGAATTCCATAGGACATAATACTATGAAAGTAGCTGAAATAAACCAATCTAGCTGTATCTTCTGACTGAAGTTGATGTTGATTCGAGATGCATTGTTGGTGTTGGAATAGGACTTAGACGGCTAATATGGTTTGTTAAATTAGGTATAAGGACAAAAAAAGCAAGTCTTTCTTAGCAAAATATAAAGAACCAAGAGCTGACCATACTGGTCAACAATTGGCGAAAAATTGTTTTCGTTGCTCCAAAAGATAACCAGGCCGCTAAAAATCATGAAAAACTGTTCATGCCAAAAATGAAGCCGAAAGTCTATAACAGAATGGTTCAACATTATGCCTATAACAAGACATATAAAGAGTAATCGATTGCATTCAAGATAAATTAAGATTTCCCAATCAACTCCCGATAAAAAACTCTTAGTAAAAATGTGATTACTTACGGGGCACCTACTTAATTACATCTTCGTGTTGAAAAAAAGTTTCAATATTTCTGACCAATAGCAGCAAGGTTTGTTTTTATTTTATAGATGATGTTGCTTTATAGAAAAAACAATAAACTATCATCTGGGGCTGCCGTATTTTCTTAATTGGCGCGTATATTTGAATTTTGGTCATGTATTGGCGCTTGGTCAGCTAGTGGTACATTGACCCTAGTTTAAGTAAATTATTAAAGGTTTCCTTAAACACTTTTTAAATGGCTCTTTCTTTGGAAACAAGAAGTCGCTAGGAATATAAGATTGTATTTCCATAACTAGTACAAGTTAACAAAGGGACAGCTTAAGTTTCCTCGAGATTCGCACGTCTTGTTTTTCAGTAAGACTAACTACTTACACATTCACACTATTTCCTTTGTATTTATTATAAGTGTATGAAAAGAGTTTTCTTTTTGAATTAAAAAAAGAATTCTACTTTCGTTATACTATTTCAAATGATCACTTTATAAAATTGGTCCACGTACTGAAGAAATTAATTAGGTTAACAAATATACAGTGGAACATTGACACCTTCATTAAATCGGTTCATTATTAGAATGCTTGATTATTATGTGACTTTTGTTGCTTTTGGGTCTTCGTATTCAACAGTATGTCGTCATTATTAAAACGTATGATTAAATAATAACATAAAAATTGTACAATCACCTTTAATAAAAGAAAATTCCAAAAATGAAGAGTATAGCGAATATTTGACATAAACAAATGCAGCAGAAAATGTTAGCTTTAAAAATTAAAGATTAATTTTGAATTTACTTGCGAATACAATAAAAAGAACAATATACCCGTTAGGTGCTAAAATTTTTCTCCAATTACCATGCAAGCAATAAGAACTCATTACACGCAACATTTTCTCTCTACTAGTTTCCCTGCCCTTATCTATATACAGAGGTTGAGTCTAAATGTTTGATGATAAGGCAACTCCTTGCAATGCAATGAATATAAATGGGATTCAATGGGTTTTATATCTTGCCAAATAGGATATAGTGCGATTGGAATCAAGCCGACTGTGTAACTATTTTTCGTTTGTTTTTTTTTGGGCATTTGGAGAGTCTTTGAGTAATTTCCTTTGCGGAGAGGTCAGGTGTAGAATAATCCACACACGCTACCGTTTGTATAGAATAAACTCGGGATAATCTCGAAAAGTTTTCTGTGTACTAGAGAAGTGTTTGAACGTAACCAGCTTTGAATAAAATGTTTTATTCCCAAAGGCGCTAGAGTGCAACAGGCATCATAGAAATAATAGTATAAATCTTTTAGATTTTTATAGTTGATTTGTTTCTGATAATAAATATGTACTATAACTCTATCTATCTACTGATTAAAATGTCTTATTTATGTGGAATAAAATTAACAGTTATGGCTTTCCATCACAACACATTGTTGCAGAGTAGAAAATTACATGTCCGTCACACATAAACATATATTATTTATATATCAGACAGTAGTCTGATGCAGATCGCATCTGACTGGTGTAGCTTTTTTCGCTATATAGCCTATACCTTTTTTAACTCTTATCCATAATGTCAGCGGAATTACTTGCAGTGTCTAAGGCTTTAACTTATGCTGCTGATATAAATGTCCAAAGAATGTGTATTCTCACAGAGTCAAAGTGCCCTCCATCATCTTAAACGTTGTGTATCTGGCAAGAGAGGTTTCCCGATAGCATATAAGATAATAGAACAAATTAATAACTTTAATAACTCCAATGTTACTTTGGCACTGCAATGGATTCCTTCACATATCGGTCTGAGTGGTAACGAAGAGGTTGACAGGCTAGCAAAAACAGCTGTTTTAGATGGAGAAGAAATTATTGATTTCTTACCAAATTATTCGGAAGTTTTAACCAAATTCAAATTTAAGTGTTTTAATCGGTTTAAAGAGTATTTTAATGAAAGGTCAAGGCTAAAGGGCATTTGGTATAAGAGTATACAATGTGAGCCTCTTCAGATACCATGGTTTTATAATAACAAGCTTAATAGATGCGAAACTGTAACCGCTTTTCGACTTCGTTCCGGACACGTACCGTGCGGAAGTTTTGCTTATCTCTTAAAAAAAGTTGACTCGCCCAACTGCGAATTTTGTCATAGATATGATGATATTCAACACTTCCTCATGGAATGTGTTCGGAATGATGTTAAAAGAAAGGACTTGATAACAAAATTTAAAATAAATTTTATGAATGTCGGTGTTTATCATAGCATTCTAGCTGCACCACACTCTGATGCAGCTAGAATGCTATTTAACTTTAAATTTAAAATATAGTTTATATAGTTCGTTGTTAAATATTTGTATAAGGTACGATGGGATTGTCATCGTCCTTTAAGACAAAAATCCCCAAATAAAAAAAGATTAAAAAAAAAAAAAAAAAAAACTCTTATCCAAAATGCATTTAAGGTAAGTTAATCGGCTGCCATAATATCATAATATGATGAACTATAAGCTGTGCTTCGCGGTTTTACCGATAGAGCTCCGCTCTTATTGGTATTAGCGTGATGAATAGCCTTCCTCGATAAATGGGCTATCTAGCACCGAAAGAATTTTTCAAATCGGACCAGTAGTTCCTGAGATTAGCGCGTTCAAACAAACAAACGCTTTATAATATTACCTAAGTATAGATAAAGACTTGCAAACAAACCCACATCCACGATTATAATATGCGCAAGGTTCATTTCTTTACTAAGACAATTGGCTGAGTGGTTTGCTTTAACGAATTTACGTAGAATATCAGTTATCATATGAACCATGTTACGAACGTAGCATTCAATAAATTTATTACACGTACCTATAAGGAAAATGTTTAGAGAACGCACTGCAGAGGATGTCTACCATGTTTGTGGAATTTGTCACAACTAATTTTGGGAGGGAGCTTTGATTTTTGCTTTTCCAAGTCAATTTAGAAGCTGTTTGAGAGAATCTTATTATGGTATAAAGGTAAGTAGGGTAGAATATGATGATGTATTTATTTGGGTTTTATTATCGTGATGTTTTTGAACAAGTGTTGGTTTATGCAATCTAAAAAAAAATGTGTGCGTGTACTTCTTTATGACCTTATTTTTCAAAAAATAATTTACTATATGCAACTTTACAGAATACGTCGAATCACGCGTGGTAGGGATAAGAAAAAGATGGCGCATAACGGAAAAATGTCACCCGTAACGAAAAAATGTTACACTAAATTTTTTTCCTACCCCGATAAAGAAGATTCACTTCAATAATACAACTTTTTTGCAATTTCATATTACGTTATAATTACAATAAGATAGTACTTAGTTTTGAATTTTGCAAATTTGATTTTAATAATTTCTGAAAATGAATAAATGGATATGAGTTTATTTTACAAAATATCATAACAGTTGGTATTTAGTACTGTTTGCTCTTACAATACCAAATAAACTCAGGGCATGCTAAAATCAAATGCGGTTTTAATGTGACATCCACGCTTATATAATTAGAAGGTCCCAAGCAAATGGTAAAGGTGACTGAACTGCAACCAACACAATAGACAAGTGTTTAAACACTGACAAGGTTGTTCATTTATATAGTTGATAATAATACTAAAGAAAATGACGTCGAAAAATGCATGATTCCTCATTGCTAGTGAAGCCAATCTACATACATTTTCAGGAATTGTATAAAATTTGGAAGCTCAAAGTATGTTAATATTTTGGTGCTTCTTCTTCTCTGTATTATCCATCGTTCAATACACGATTATTTCTTTCAATGAGGGATTGTATTACAAATAAGTATATGTATACCTATTAAGCTTTTCAAACATGGCAAAATAAGTTAACAATTCCGACGAATATAATTACAACGTGTATTTAACGCACTAAAATCATAAGACTTATAACTTACTAGCTTTCCGCCCGCGGCTTCGCCCGCGTTTTCAAAGAAAAACCCGCATAGTTCCCGTTCCCGTGGGATTTCAGGGATAAAACCTAGCCTATGTTACTCGTGGATAATGTAGCTTTCGAATGGTGAAAGAATTTTTCAAATCTGCCAAGTAGTTTCGGAGCCTATTCAATTCATACAAACAAACAAACAAACAAAAAATCAAACCTTTCCTCTTTATAATATTTGTATAGATAGCAACAATATTCTACCGCCATTCTTCACTAATCTTCCACAACTTTTGACAGCTATCACACGACTGACAGCTTAATGCCCGCACCGTTCAGAAGTTCACATAAATTCACATCGAGAGCCGTAAATAAGAGCACCTGAATACAATTAAATCACACAATTATAACAAAAAGCGACATTACAATTTACAAACGTACATTCCAACACAAAGCAAGCGCCGCGCCTCTCAAACTACTTAACATTCTTTGCGCTTGAGAGAAGAATTGTTACTGCGTGTTTTTAAATAAAATATAATTCAATATAGGATTAGTGAAAATTGACGGGAATAACATACTAAAATAATATTATTTACGAGTTTTCTTTCCCACTAATACATTGTGTTATTATTCATAGGGTGAGTTACACATAGAGCTTATTATAAATGAATTAATTTAAAACAGTATACATGCAATGTCTGTTTCAATCACTCATATTTATTTGTTTAGTTCATTTAATATTCATTGGGTCCTTAAATCTAAGTTTATACATTTAATGAGAGAAATCCATATCGGTATATTAAATTCAATAAATAAATTATTAGTTTTTTTAGATTATATGTTATGTATTTATATTATTTTATGTATTATATTGTATGTAAACAAAATGTAGAGTTTTCAATACGATCTCTACTACTAGATTTTATACAATAAAAATATTGCTAGCCACAAAGCGGTCTTTAACTGATTCCATCTTCAGTGAAAGAAAAATTGTTTTTATTCGTTTACCATAAATAAATAATTCTAAATTGCGTATACGAACAAGCGCTGCCGGTGACTTTGATTAAGTAGCTTTGTTTTCTTCGCTTTTCAATGTAAATGCGTTGGCTTATGGGTATTTGGAACAAAAATTAATGCAATCCAATCCAATTCAATTTTATTTTTACTTTTTAGAGGATACAAAACAAGGGTATTATATACATATATCCTTGTTGATGTCAATTACTCTCGCGTTGATACATAATATTTTATTGGTATCATAGATATTATTTTTTAGTTGTTTTACATTTAATTTTACTTAAATGAACAATGACATCTTACTGTTACTTATTTAATGAGTCAATTTCAATTAGTTTATGGACATGTTTTTAAAATTTTCTATTTTCATTGCATTCCGTTTTGTTAATATTTTTTACATAAACTGCAATATAGAAAAATCGGTATTATACGTAGATTTTTGATGAAATCGTGTGATCAAAACCGCAGGCTTAAGCTTGTACAATATTAATAATAGGTTTCAAAGTTTCAACAAAAGCCCTAAAAATATAGAGAGAATATTTTATGACTTTGACAATATACGAAAACATTCTTAAAAGGCCAAAATAAAAATGATAAACGCGTGTATTTGTTATTTTATCCATGAAAGTCGTAAACTTAACCGCGCGTACATCACATATTTTTCTTCTAAGAAAAAAAGATTTATCAACCGACTCCAGCTATGAGTGATAGAAAAATCGTTCTCATTTGAATTTCTCCAAAGATGTGTATTTGAGGAAAACGCTTCATAGTACCTTAAAAGGGAAATCCTTTGTATTTGCTTTATTGTTCCTTAATACATTCAAGACTTATATGTATGGAATTCTTGATTTCACAAATGATCTCACAAGGTTTTACGATGGAGACAAAGCGACTCCTGGCATTTTATATTTTTGTCCCTTCTTCAATATTATATTTTATAAATTCTCTAAGAAAATATGCTTATAAGTGCATTAATTTAAAAAAAAATATATGCTATTTGCTAATTTTCTTCATGTTATAATATTTTTTTGATAGATCTGAATTTTTTGGTACGCCTATATTATAAAGGTACCTATATGTTTTAATTTTTATATTAAAATACATCATTAGCGTATATATTAAAACATAATTATTAATTAATATACTATTCAAATACTTATAAGCTGTAATTGATACCATTACAGTAGCCCTGACAATTAACGGCCCTTCGAATGTCGCCAATAGGCTATTTCGAAGTCGTTAGTAAACTTGGCATGAAATTCAAATAGAATTAATGAAACAAGTGACCAGAGAGATGGAACTTCCCACAGTCGCATTTTCATGCCGTTGACAGAGAGATAACCCCATACCAATGCACCGATTTTCCAAGACTCTACCACTTTTATAAACAAGACGTTTTCCAATGCGGCTTCTTATGCGAACACTTTCAAAGAATGTTACTCTAAGCAGCAATGTAAGTTGAACTCTGTGAAGAATTTGTTTTGTAAAGTATTTAAGGTCGTGATATTGTGCCAGAGCCGTTACTCAGTACGTCCACTCAGTACGTTGGTATCTTTGATAGGGAGTTCACGTGTTTTCGGTGAATGGAAATGAAAATACGATGACTTCGTTTCGTAATAAAAATATCGGGATGTAATGTTGTATGTGTTGATGTTGGATGGTATATTGTAAAAGTGAAGTTCTGTGGTGTATGAACTTTTGAACTTTGAACTTTTTCTTTGATAGCAATTATAGTTAGTTGAGATAAACAGTTGATAACATTTGACATCACTATTGTATACCAGGTAAGCGGTTACAATACCATTCGATGAATCTATTCTAATGTTTTATTGAATGTTCGTTCAATTAATAATTAAGATTTAAACGCATTTATTTTCTACGAAACGAAAAATAGGCATACATTTGTTTCGATACAAGAAAATGTAGAGCAGTCGATTAATTCGCAAAAATATAGATTCTTTTATTTTTTATTGGTTATTGGATTTTTGTTTAAAATATTAAAACATATTCAGTAGAGAATAGAGAGTTTTAAATAATATTTAATTACAAAATATAATGACTGATATTTTATATAAACACAATAAGTATCTATTGCATATAAATAGTTAATTCTCAAGTTAGTATCTAGTGCTCTTATAATCGTCAATACGTAGGATGAAACCTTGAATAATTTGACGCCTAGTTTTTATATTTTCAAGGTTTATGAACAAATATTTTATACATTCATTGCAATTGTAATTTATCTGATATTATTTTAATATTGTTTCTTCGACACACTTTATCGCCGTAAAAAAACACGATGGTTTAAACTTTATTTCTTTATTATATTTCTTTAATGTCAACGTATTTAAAAAAACACTTGGATTCAGTACCTATTGAAATTTGTTATTCACTTTTAATACTACGCGGTAATACTTTTTGTTACAATATCAGAATGACGTGATAGAAAAGATGTGCTTCATTTATTAAATTTATATTCTACTGTTTTGAAAGATGGCTTACAAGATCTTAATTTTGTTTTTATTTGTAATTGAGTGACGTCAAAAACAATAATTTAAGTAATGATGCTTCTATTAGGTATGTAGTAATGTTTAAATCCAGAGCACGTAAGAATTTACATTGCTTGTGTACATCTGATGGCCTTGAGCAGTTGGACTGAGAGTAAATATATTTATCGATAAGCTAATTTGAATACCTACTTATGGGACTAGCAAAATTTTACGATAAGATATTAATGGTATATTTAAAATGATTCACAAGTAATAAGAGGAGTATTTAAATTGTAATATATGTAACCTTCTTAAATAGCAGTTCTAGCTGACACAAATTGTATTATTTCTAAATGTCGAAGTATTTATTGAAATAAAAGTTACCTATAAGTATAAAAATTAAAAAAAATAAGTTACTATTAAAACTTAAAAGTCAATACTTAGATATCTAATATGAACGTGCAAAATATATTCCGGACCTAAATGATTTCTGATCTCCATAATTTTATAATTTCCCACAGTCCTAATTTTAAAACATTAGTTATATACCTAGATTAAACACACAAAACTAGTTAGTTGTAATAAATAAATAAATATTAAACTATTAAAGATGCCAGAAATACAACTAAATTTATAGCTTTTATGGCATGTTTAATTATCCGTCTCTTACGCTACATTAGGTCACATACGCGAAGTGCCGTCATGCTCTGCCTATAAACGGCTTGACAGCTCACGAGTAAACAAATTACGATTAACACTATTGACACTAATAGTTTTTTGTTCGATTATCTGATATTTAAAGTACAGTAGTTATTTGCTAGTTACCTATAACTAACGGTTAAACATACATTACATTTATAAGTTATAACATATAATAAAGAGCTATAAATGTTATATGGTTGATAAGAAATCGCTTTGTTCCCAACAACATTTATTTATTTAGCAATGATTTTAACGTATCTTGTCATGTTTTGATGCTATTATGACGAATGACAGATACATGATTACAAATATAGGTACTTATGAGTATCATGCGCCGACTCTTGATTAAATAAATAATATTTTTTAGTTTACAGTAATTATCTTATACCTAATACTAAGCAACAGTGAATTTATGTTATTAAAAATCTGATTTTTTTATCATAACAAATATCCCAATTTTTTTTAATCCATACTAATATTATAAATGCGAAAGTAACTCTGTCTGTCTGTCTGTTACTCAATTACGCATTAACTACTGAACCAATTTGCATGAAATTTGGTATAGAGATGTTTTGATACCCGAGAAAGGACATAGGATAGGTTTTATCCCGGAAACGGGTTTTTCTTTGAAAATGCGGGCGAAGCCGCGGGCGGAAAGCTAGTTACCTATAACTAACGGTTAAACATACATTACATTTATAAGTTATAACATATAATAAAGAGCTATAAATGTTATATGGTTGATAAGAAATCGCTTTGTTCCCAACAAATGGCACGAGTTTTTTAAGCTCCTAAACTAATATAAAATACGTGCTTCGCGATAGACACGGGCAGAAGTTAATTATTTAAGAAATTTTGTTCTGCCCTAAAAATATAGAACCAGTACAAAATATAAAGTTTTAAAGGTCAACATTTCTCCACGGGGGCATTCGTTTCCCAGATAATCTTTTGTTATAAAGGTTTGTGTAAAATCTCACTGAAAACCCTTTTAATAGCGTCTTGTTACTAAGAAATCCTGGATATTTCGTGTATTGGCAATCTAGATCCAATTTAGCTGTTTTAGCATTTATAGTGGCGAACTCGTTCCTTACTTTTAGTGTTTACAGAATATCTTTTTCGGTCTTTTTTCTAAAATTAAATATAACAATTTTTGTTATCAAAAAGTAATAAGTATTTAACCTTTTTTTTCTTAATTCTACACATTATATGCCTAACAGACATTTATTTTGCAGCATTGATTTCAATAGTAACATTTCTATACTTACATGGTATCAATACCGAAAGCAAACAACACTAATGAATGCATAATACATTAATTAGGTACCTTACTAGTTATGTTCATTCTCATACTCATTCACCGTCACCAAACAAAAAATCTTAATACAACCTTATCTATAAAACCTTAACCCAGTGACCGCGTAAACGTCACCCGGCATCGTAGTTGACTATATGTGACTATATTATTCATTGTCATTGTCTCAGACATACGTCGCTTTGAGATACTCAGCTCTTGTAGCCGTAGGCATATACTGTATACATATATGTATCATATAGTAGTATACAGAATTACCGCAGGAAATATTTTCCCCTTTGGCACAACCACCGGGTTTCCGTAACAAGTCTTAATATGAAAAAATACAAGCTTGTAATATACAAGGTCATTGAGAGGAGCAATTGTATAAAATATATCAAGATTCATCCCCTTATGATATGCGAATGTATGAGATGAGGGCAATGTTTATATATTTTACATTTGTTAATGGTTAAGAGCTTTTTGTAAAACAAATCTTACAAATATTGAAATGAAGAGATAATTGTGACGAAAAAATTAAATATAAGAAGGGACTTATTCTTCAAAACAAAGAGATTCAATGAATTTAAAAAAATCTAGAACAATCTTTAACAAAAGTTTAAATGAGTTTCCATGTAAAGGTTTCGAGAATCGAACTTTCTTTTTACCAAAGTTTTTTTTAACACAAACTTGACAAAACTAACAACCTGGCATGAAAACATTCTCGATCTCTTAAAATGTATGAATAATGAGCAAAAAAGTACAAAAGGTCTGTTTTTATCGAAACAACGGTAGAAGTTTAATCCACGAAGCGTAACTTTGTTCCTCGAAAGAATTTTATCGTTCCAATGATCAATAGGTTGGATTTAATATTATTTTAAAGTACTTAAAAATAGATCTGACGGTTTTGGCCGGCCATGTGGCTATTTGAGTGGCGTTATTGGAAATGATGACTAATTTTGTACCTTTTAATATGAAATTTATTAATAGGATCAGGATCATAGCTCTGGAAGGGTTAAATACTTCAACTAAACCGTAGTGTTTATTTGAGTATTTACGTGTGTCTAGCCAACTTCAAAATAGCTGGCGCCGCCGCCCGGAAGATGTATTTCTATAAATAATATTGAAATACATTATAATTCATTAACTAATGTACACTCTGTATAAATCTCTCTAATACATACGACATGATTTCCATTGCATGTAATAAATAGCAAGATAAATAATGATACTGACGAGATACAGGAAAAAAATATTATAAAATGTACTTAAGTACATGTTTTTTAATAAATAAAGTACCTATGTTTTACCGTTTAAATCTCAATATAAGCAATGCCTTGTGCATAAGCAAATATCATTAATTGTATGTTTTCTTAAATAATTTAAACATACGTAAATGAATTCATACGTCATAACAATAATTTCCAATACACTAATAATTATTTGCAGGTGTTATTAATAATAGAGGGATTATCATTAGTTAAATTGAATTCGGCATGCGTAGGGAATTGTGGGACATAAAGATAAAGATTGGGTCAGTATTTGACCCTTGTATTATTTCGATATGAATTTATATCAATTACCGAATTGAAATACTTGTTTTGAACATGTTTATATACTTTACAAAAATTATTATTATCATTATGAATTAAATGAATTTGCCCGTGTATTTATTTATTAATTGATCCATGTAAAGCTGTGATTTAAAGCAAAAACTTTGTACGTACCTCTTTTTATGAAAGCAGACGGAGCAGTATTTTGTCACACTTATAGTATAAATAGCGAAGCAGTGCAGAATGCGGATATTTTTTTGTTATATCCTGCATATATTAAATTATTTAAAAACAAACATAATACCATAATTTGACATGCACGTGTTAAGATTATATTCAAAACATAGACTAAACAGAATGCAACATTTGAAATTTTTGAATAAAGAATGTTGACCACTGCGGGTCTACTAGTATTATTATTTTAGTTTATGGTAATATTTACCTAACTACCTAAATATTTATAGTCCCGTGAAACAATATTATTGCAACATTAAAAAAAACCTAACAAAATACAACGTGAAATTTAATAGCAATTAAGAACAAAAAATAACCGCCATATCAATTGCCAATTAGAACACAAAAAGATAAGGAAGTGAATTTGCGTAGGCATGTATGCTATTTATTAGTGACTATATCATATTGAATTGTGTAATTTCAACGAATTTCTTGTTTAAATGAGGAAAAATCGATGTTGGATCAGTTCACATAAGTAACCAATTTCGTATCAACCAAACCTATTGTCTTACTGAAAAGAAAGGGCGCGTTTTTTTTAAACATCAGCTATTTTAAGCGCATTCATTATACGCGGTTTTGAAACTGCTATAAACAAAGCTGTCTCCAGATTGAGTCGTTAAGACAACATCATAGCGCACACTTCTTATTGGAGCAAATCCAAGTGAATCCATAAACGGACAACTCTAGGATTTCATTTGCTCTATGGATGTGACATTTGGCAATTTAGTTGCAATTTCAACAGACTATCCTATTCTTGGCGGCTACATTAAGTAATGCAAGTGCTTTTGACAGAATTTCAGAATTTGGAGCGAGTTTGCTGATCGTTGAATTACCTAAATTGAGCCTCTAAAACTTTATTGTACTGAAAATTCTATAACCTTTTTAGAGATTGTTTTGGAAACTATAGTATGAATGGATACTTATTAAAGTTATAATAAGAAAAATTTAGTTACGTTACTTTTTAAGTGTCTTCGTATTCCTTACAACGTACATTTAATAAAGATGAAATGTGCATATTTCATGATAACTCTCGAAGATCGCAATTGTAACTTCTATTATGCGCACGTTTTCAGGAAAGTAATAATTGACTTTGTATAATCGAAGCGAAGCGCCAGTTGATAGTTGAATATAAATTTGATAATTTCGTATTCTACCGTAATTTTATGCCTTAGTTATATGTAGTCTTTGATATAGGCGGTATTACATAAGACAAAGACGTTACAAATTCGCTTAGTAATTAACGATCGTCAGTATTGTATCAGAGAATGTAGACTAGAAACTCTAGAACTAGATGTAGGATTATTAGTTTATCAATAGGCTAGATTCCATTATCCATAGCTTACGTAGTTTATAACTAAATTACTCTGTTTGAAGTTTCCCAGTTCAGTAATTGAATGATAAAATAATATACAGGTTAAGAGGATTCAAAGCAAGTTTTAAATAAGAATAAAACAAATATTTTGTGAAGTGAAAAGATTGTAAGTTTCAATATGTTCCGATGAAGGGAGGCAAAGTTACAGAAAGTTCGTTCGGCACACGAACAACACGTACCGTCAATATTTATCCGTTTGCACAGCATTTTGTTATGAAATTGTGCTTTTAATTTCAAAGAGTTCTTGTAAAATAACGAAGATTCAATTTCTTACAGTCTGATAAAGAGAAAATGAAAAGCTTATGGTTGAATGAAATAATTTATTTTTGTTTATGAGTTATGGTTAATTATTTTTCTTATCGTTTTTAAAGTTAACAAATTTATTATCTTAACCATAAAATTTATTACGAATAATATTAACATAGACCTCAGAAAGAATATCGTATCTCCTTTTTAACCGACTTCAAAAAAAAGGAGGAGGTTATCAATTCGGCCGGTATGTTTTTTTTTTATGTACACCGATTACTCCGAGGTTTCTGAACCGATTTACGTGATTCTTTTTTTGTTCGATGCGAGATGGTGTCGAATTGGTCCCATAAAAATTTTATTTGGATAGGCCCAGTAGTTTTTATTTTATGAGCATTTTTGTCTGTAGGTATTTGTAAATTTGCAAGTGCAAGTCGGTTGTTTTTAACGCAGTTATCACTTGTAAAATTAAATCCTGTAACCAAGTATTTCAATTGCCAATAAACTAAAAGTACACCTAAAATTTCAGGACCTAATAATATCTGAAGCCCGATTATTATATTTTACGATAAAGCTTCTGAACGACAAAATTAAATTGCTTAGTTGTGTAAACATAGCCAAAGTTTTGCCTGATATGAATATTTTAGAAAATCCTTTGTAACATTTTGCTTAAAACAATTTTGGAGCACTAAATTGGGAGTCTATAAACCAGACGAGACTAAAGTTATTCTTAACTTAAAATCAATTTGTGAAATAATGATATCAACCTTCTTTGTACATTGAACTTGATAATGTATATTAGTTAATGTTAATTAAATTAAAAGTAATATAGAATAATATCATTCCAATAATTTGGAAGTCGAGCAGATTTAATAGACTTCGGTACAAGTTGGGCCAGTTCACATAGTTGAAGGTACCACAGAAGATTGGCGTGCAATTCATAGTCGCATGTGAATGTATGTATGTATGTATGTTTCGTGAGATGAGAGAGAATTACTAATCCCTTTTCTTAAAAGCGGGCAACACAAAGTCCTTTTCAAATGTTCATGGGCGGTGGTGAATCAAGCGAACCATCAGAACGGTTGCTCGGTGTAATATAAAAAAGTGACTTTCAATCTGTTTAATTTAATACAACGTAATAATGATGGATGAGAATTTATTATTCGACATAGCAAAAACAAAACAGATTGATTAATTACCTACGCTTTATTATTATTCCATCTATTACGAATTATTAAGATATCGATTTTATTCGAATAAAAAAATTAGATTTTGCTGCGTAGGTACTATAACGAAGAATTACTTTCTTCAAACCGGCTAATAAATAATCGCATATTTTTTCTTACAATATATTGTATAATATATTATAAGAAAAAAAATGCGATACATTGTACAATATGGCTTATAAGCCAATGGTATTCGTACGCAGTCTTTACTATGGACGCAATAAAGTAGAAAAATCTCATAAACGTTATCGCGTCTTATACCAAAGAACATAAAACCACATGCAAATGTCGGCATAAAAAATTCAAATTCGTAGGTATAAACGTGCTGACCCGTATGAGTACGTTTTGTTTACTTCTCCGCGGTCAGAGACGGACATTTCAGTATTTATATTAAGAAAAAATATACATTATTTTGTATAAAGCACTGTGAATGTTATAAAGCTGATATGGGCTGTCATAACAATATCCCTTTCAAAAAAAACAACAAAAGCATAATATAATATGCCAACAACACTGCAACAATAGTAATTAATTATTTAATCGACTCATATAATAATATGCCAACCCTTCAGTACCTATTAATACAATGAAAAATATTACGTTACAACATGAATATTTGTTTAAAATCAGGATATTCTTCTAAAAGGCCGGTAGGTTAGCTTTTCAGTTTTCTTAGAGCTTCTATTTTTATTAAGATCAAATGTCTTTCTTGCTTTTTCTTTCGTATTTGTTCGATATTATCTATTAAATTTATTTCATCTGATAAAACAAAATCGAATAACAGATATAACAATGACCATCTAAACCAAAAGCGGAGAAAGCACTAGACAATATACATTTATATTTCTAGAATTCCAACATTCCCGGTACAGCTTCGAAATAGAATTATTACTGAGCTCTATAACTTACGAAATGCAAATCACATTAGTTCAAGACGGAGTTAAATTTGCACGTTACTCAAATACACTTTTCATATTGACCGCTACCATTTATTTGCGTGATCGTGGAATCTTTGTAGTTTTTAGAAATGTATGAAGGTTATTAAAAGCTTAAAATACAGCATAGAGTAGATAAACGTGAAATAAACTACGTAATTTTCAAAGAGTACTTGTCTCTAGTATACCTATCTCCCAAAAACTAACATTACAAACAACTCTTTAAATTTTTAATAGAAAGGTAAGCTATTTAAATCCATTTATAATACAGAAACAATATAGATAATATTCAGGATTTCTAAATTAAAAACTGCTTTAAATTTTCTGTTCAGTTAAAAAATGTCTCCTCACCTCACTCTCCATTCGACTTGACAATAATTCTAAAAACTTTTTATGCGGTTACATGACGTTAAAAAAAGCGTACGTGTGCCCAGCACATGAGACTTCTTTGGCAAAATTAAAAAATACCAAAATCATTGCCTTACTCCATGACGTGACGGTATCGCCATGACGCTACCTTGAGATTTCAATATAATTGCAATTTCTACTTAAGGGTATAAGTATAAGTATATAATAGTATGTAGTAACATTATATACATCTAACGCATTTCACACGCCGTCCGCACCACACTCAACGCTCGTTACCCCAATTTATTGGCCTTAAGTGGAAATTTATACTATTCGTGGTTTCCGTCTTCACACGTGACCGAGAATTATTGTAGCTAAGCTGTGGAGAAAATATTTTAACGTCGTATTATATAAAGAGAGTATGCATGGTTTTCAAAGTAAGAACAAAGATTCAGAGCTTTAATACATGAAGTTTTTATTTTCTACTAATTACTATCTGTCTATGTTGTGTTTGATGTCTGCTTAGAATAAGAAGATTATAAAAAAAAATCTATGATTAGAAAACTTTTTATTAAAATTTAAGTTTCGATTAGTTGCGATTAACAAGGTCTTACCAAAGAAGATATAATACTATACGTATTACTTACTGACCAGTAATAATTATTTATATAGCCAATTGTGAGAATATCTGTCCATGTGTCCCTTTAACACAATTTTATATGATTTGTAGATTGTAAGGCTGAGTGGACAAACTTTATTCATGTACAGTTCAGAACATTAACTGGCTGGAAGCCTACCAGGGACTTTATTTGCGATTTAATTTACGACCTAAAGAGAAACGCT
The DNA here is from genome assembly GCF_905220415.1 of Colias croceus. Taxonomy (NCBI): domain Eukaryota; kingdom Metazoa; phylum Arthropoda; class Insecta; order Lepidoptera; family Pieridae; genus Colias; species Colias croceus. The sequence goes on along the minus strand of NC_059541.1, from coordinate 3,300,595 downwards.
TCACTGTTTCAGACTATAACATCGTTAAACGGACAGTTTAGGTAGTTACGGTAATAGAACTTTAACTGAGCCGCAAATATTTTCATTGGTCTAGTTTGAATTGAATTTCATACTATGCATTATACATCTAGTTAAATATATAAATATATAGAGGCTTAACATTTTATATTTACTAGTTGGAACCTGCGGTGCCACTCGCGTGGCGTATTACCACCTAAAAATGTGCTAATCTAGACTATAAGTATAATCTCTGTACGAATTTTCATTGTGTCCCGGTCAGTTGTTTGTGCGTGAAAGAGTAACAAACATCCATACGTTCTTACAAAATTTCATAGTATATAGTTTGAATTACGTAGGATATTTAGTTATGTTTACAAGTGATATTTTTATTAGAAAAGCATTTGGTAAAGTTAACTTTTAAAATACATTTAGATATTATATTGAAAAATATATTAAAGATGTTGGATATTTAAATCATATTTGAATATGAATGTTACAGAAATACTCAAAGGGAAACACTTAAAATGCCCTATTTCTTGAGTCACAAGTGCTTAGTGTGATTACGATAAGTTTGAGATTCGATCATTTGATAAAAGATCAAAGGTACATAAAATATAAGTTGTACATGAAAGTACTCATCGAATTATTATAATATAGGTACATCTAAGATGTACATTTACAACCCTCCTGTAAATATTACATACATATATTATATTTGACGACGCGGTTGGCGCAGTGGTAAAGTAACTGCCTACTGAGCCGACGGTCCCGGGTTCGATCCCGGGTCAGGGCAAATATTTGTGTGATGAACTCAATTATTTGTTCTTGGGTCTGGGTGTTATTATCTATATATGTATTTATTAAATATTATATTTATCGTCGCCTAGTACCCACAACACAAGCCTTAATAATTGAGCTTACTGTGGGACTAGATCGATTTGTGTAATAATGTCCTAGTTATAATATTTAATTTTCCTATAATATTTAATTTATTTATATTTAAATAACATTATCATGACTGAAAAATTTATAATCAGAAAAATATCTATTCACATGACACGTTTTTTTTTCATGATTGTTATTTTGATAAGTGGTTTCTTAGTAATCTAATATTACCTACCTAACCGGGTTATGTACCCGATTGCAAAATATTTATAAAATTAAGACTGTTCTTATTAATTTATTTTCTATTATTAGATTTACGCTGCTCTCAAATAAATTATAAATGCTCTTCTTCTTGCTTGTACACTATATGTAGAATATTAAATAACTCATATTAATTAATAGTTTTAGTAGTATTTTTTTAATTTTAATACGTGAGATTTTCATTATTCGATAACGTATTGATTTTTGTTAACACACTATCGTAATTGAGGCATAACTCACGCCATAACAATCCAATTTATAAGCAATTAATTTTATTTTTGTTTTGACAACTGCCAATTTATTTCGAATTTTATGCACACAAAACCTAAAATACGTTTGTTTACGCTCGATATGATTGTTTAAATATCACTATTTTTATGTTCCCAGTGCGTTGGTAATTAAACTTTTTAGATTTTCAAATTTAAATATAAATGAATATACAGGGTTAGTTTTCAATGACCAGCCAAAATTTAAAATTAAGATCTAGATATTAAACCAAAGGTACATTTGAAACATTATTGTCGAATAAAATAAAATAAAAATAAAAGCATTCATTTGAAAATGTCTTAAAAATTTCCTAAATCGTAAACACCGCCAGAATCAATGCACTTGTGTGCGTGCGCGCATCGCCAAATTTATGTGTGTGCTAACTTCTACCTATCTAGGTTGTTGAACTGAATTGTGCTTTTGTAATGTCCACACGTTCGCTTTTTAGTGGCGGACAGGAATGAAGTTTTTCATAAGATCTAAAATGTTATCGATTCTGAACCATTTCCGAAAATTTGGCCGGTCATTGAAAACTAACCCTGTATATCTACGATGCAGATACTCGTAGTAATCAGTGTAAGCTGATTACAACTTACAAGGAGTCAAAGGAAAGGAAATATTTTAGATAGGTAACTGCTTTATATGAAAAAATGTGGTAATGTATATAAGGCCACATGTCTTATACACTTTATGTTTTTAATTTTTATTATTATTAAATAAAATAGCTATCTATTAGACGTCTGTCTTAAACATTAGCATAATTGGTTTCAAAGTGAAATACTAGGTAGTTTAATTCAAATTCGACGAATTTACTCAGAATTAATATAGTCTATCATTAGTAGTTAGGTGACGGAGGACGTAAGACGTAACGTATAGTTAGTCTGTTTATAGTTCAAGCTCGGAACTATTTGCTTAATAAATATTTTTTGTATCATGTATAAACATAATAATATGTGGGTGTAGCTATTAGACGTATTATGATAGTTAATGTTTCGTTAAATAGAAAATCTGCAGAATAATTATTTTCCTATGTTTACATAATATTATTAATCAACATAAAATAATTATTTAAAAAAATATAAAGGCAAATAACATTAAATAGCTTAAGAGCATGCAATATTTCATATTATACTTTTTCATAACATAATTTTTCCTACATATAATTGCAATATGCTAAGACTTCCATCACCGCAAGTAATAGAGCCTTACGTCACTTACCAGTGTTCAGTTAAGCTTTGAGTGAAGAAATTTATGCAAATACGGCGCATCTACGTTCGCTGAAAAGTAGTTTCTTAACAAGTCGAACCTTCCGTTTTTATAGTTTTAAAAATATATTTTATGCGCCCAACTTGTCAGGATTAAAGCGTTTGCCTTAAATATGGTACCGTAGTTGGACAAACTTTGGTATTTTATAGGTTATTTATAGAGTCGTTTGGTGGTGAGATTACTTTCAAATTTGTTTTTTTTTTCGATAGGTACGGAAAATATTAAGAAACATGAGTTTTGAAGCTTTTTATATTTTAATACTTGAAATTAATTATTTTAACATTTTCACATTGAGTGTAGCAACATTAATTTTATCGCTTACGGGAATTATGGAGCAATTACATCAATAATGGGTTTAAAATGATGTCATTTAAATTATTCCAGATGTCTAGCAAAATCCGATATCATTTTCAACATTCCCATGGGGTGCGAAATAATTATCAAAATGGCAACACTCGTCCAAAAAGGCGGGAAAATTTTGGGCCTTAGACAAACGTACGTAACGCCATGGAATAGAAACTGCTAACGCTAATTATTGACATAAGCTCATGACATTTTGGTAATGGTTCGATCACACTACCAACGACGCAGACGACCACGACCAAAGTTCCAATCTTGCCGAAATTTGTTCAAAATCAATATTAAAATCTCCCGTCATTCTGGTACTCAGGAATAAAAAAATTCGAGGTCAATTAATAAAAAGAAATAGGGTTTTTTGCGATTTTCGCCGAGACGGTAAGTTTATCATACAATCACCTGAACCAAAATTGTATATAATCTAATTATCTATAAAAAAGGTTAAATACATTTTTTTCTAGGAGCCACCGTTTCTATGAAAAACCTGTTTGTTTATCCATTGATCTCAAAATTTTTTTTCCAAACACCAATACGACAGGAAATTCTTAAATTTCATTTTTAATTATGTTTTGCACAATTTTATTTAATTGCGACTGGATGAAAATTTTGTTCGTGGTCGTCGTTGTCGTTGGTAGGGTGACCGAATCCTTATGCAAAACATCATACGCTTATGTCAATTTCTATCGATAGCGTATTCTATTCCTTGGCGTTTTGCCGTTTGGCTAAGGCCCCAGCTGCGTTCAATAAGATTTGAAATGTCAAACTTTGCGCTTGTTATGTTGGCAATACTCCACTGTTGTGACTGTAACCCGCATTTCTATACCTTCAAAATAGCACCAAGAACGTGAAGAGAATTGAGTTATCTTTTGAAAGGTATCGCATTTTCCACTAGGATTTTTCTTCACTTGTTCAATACTGTCGAGATCGTTTACTTTTAGGTATCGTGTCTATTTTATATCGCGTAGTATTCGTTTTGACATAGTTCGTATTGTTTCCTATATGGTATGCGAATACGTAACTGAACATATTGATTTAAATAATTTTATTGTATTGAAAGGAAACCTTTTAGAGCCTTCTTTCTTATTGATATTTTTTCATTAATATTCATATTTATTATAAGTAATGATAATTGATAATAGTATCTAACATTTACGAGAACACGCAAGAAAATAAAAACAGATTTTGTACAACGTTCATGTGTACAGAGAGTACCTATTTTAACCAAATACCTACTTACATTAAGAGAATTCCTAACTCAACTTAATACTTTAACAAAATAAAAATAGCAATGTTCACAATCCCACGTACTTATTAAATTAAGCGCACTAGAGCTCGAATTATGGAACATTTTATTTCAAATACACGCTATAGCATTACCTCAGTTTCCAGTAAGAAGTAATAGAACAATAGACCACGGGTGCAGTGAGCAGTCAATAAATCGTTGTGGCAAGCGCTTGGCCACACTTGGGAAGTCGGTGCATCGATCGAGACCACATTATTTTCAAATGTCAAGCCAGCCGAGTGAAACTATAGTTCCTATAAGTGTTGATTGGAAACTTTACCGGCCTTTTAGAAAGAAAAGAAAGAAAGAAAATAAATTTATTGCAAAAAACACAGCCAAAAACATAACAAAATTTATCTTAAGATTAGCAAACGGATACAGCCTCAGCAAAATGCTGCACAAAAACAGCGCTGATTTTCAGGCTGCACCGGCGGTTGAGGTCCGTCTTAATATTAAAAAAAAAAATAAGTGTACTTAAAAATAAATACATAATGAAGTATATTAATATATATTAATAATAAATAAATAAATATAATAATACAGAGAATTTTAATACAGAGAAGTGTAATGTTATTAACGGTCGTGACATTTCCAAAACTGCGATGTAGAATTTGATCGTGAATAGGCAATATCAGCAAAAACGTGACAAGTTGTAAGGAAGTTTGATCAACTAATCGTGAATCGTACTTTTATATTGGATAGCTCAAAATGCGACATAATTAGGTAATCGTAGTAACTTCTAACAAACTGTTTTACAGTTTGGTAGAGTACTAAGTTATTATGTATTTGTTTTTTTTGTACTGAAATGAAAAATAAAAAAATAAATAACATGAATAATATAGAACAAAACCAATGCATTTTATATAAAAGTAATTTAAAAGATACGCACTACCAGATGAATGGAGATTCAAATATTTTTTCAACCAAAGCGGCTGCTGGCCTTTAGATGAACGATGTCACAGTCAAGACAGTTGTTTAATGCCAACTCCGCGATATAAAAATGCTTTTACTTTGTACTTGTAAAAAATCGAGCGCAGATCAAGAACAGCTTGTCTGCCCTATAATTTTGCATAGTCGTTCTATTATTGCTTTGAAGTTCGCTCAACCTTTACTTCTCGTTAGTGCAATGCTTTCTGTACCGATTGGAGCGAGATTTAGTTTAAATTATAATAAAGGATTGTATAGAAATATGTAATTAAATAAATGATTTGACTGTTTTCTCTGATTTTAAAACACAGACCATGCCCATTTTAAGATAACACGTACAGTACTCCCAAACTGATAATGCGCATAGAAAAATTCGTCACTGTTCGCCGTTCGGCAACTGTCATATTCCCCGAGCCTACGAAGACGATATGTATATAAAGTGGTTAAATGTATTTTCTTCATGCATAGTTTATTGGAATTATGAGTTTTATTGTGATTTTATGATACATTCAATGTGTAAGTTAATAGCGAGGATAAGCCACACGATTGCAAATATATATTTGTTGTATTGATTTACTTGGAAAATTATATACTTAGAACTATTAAAGTGTCTTACTGAAGCTGGCGTAATGATGGATGTATGGAAGATTAAAATAAAACAAAGTTTATATTTAAAAAAATGATTTTCAAACACTGGTTAACGTTTAAATTGTGAAATCTAATCATTAAAATCTCAGTCCAAAGGATTTACAGAATCAGGGATTATCTCTATTTCTGATATCGTAGAATGATCAGAACTTTCATTATGCTCTTATGAATTTTCACTTTCCCCACTGCTATCTGCTACCTGTGTAAATAATAATTATACCGGAAAATTCAACTTTGAAACAAAACTAAGAGGGGTATGTAGCAGCAGCTCTATATAATTCCATACAGAGATAATACGTGCGGTCACTACCAATATATAAAGACGGCTGACGAATTTTTGAATTTTTTGAATGACAGGCTACCGTCACCTATCGCCCGAATCGTTTTCGATTGTGTATGACTCTGAATTGACTCCTATTTCTTTCGAACAAGATGCAAGATGCAAGTGCATTGTTTAGGGCACTTACGATTCAATGATTCGGGGTGATTCGGTTGTTTCTGGAAATACGATAATTAGCGAAGATCTGCATGTGCATTATTAATTTTGGAGTACTGTATATATAAAGCATACTTAATACTTGTATTAAAGTATCAAGGGGATTCTTGTAATATTATACCATTTTATACATATTTTATATATGTTACAGAGATTGTGTTACTATTATTCAGTTTAAATAAATATTTTGTGACAAAAGCGCAACTAAAATATCATAGTAGGTACCTACATTTATTTTAAAGGAATTTCTTCAAAATTTCTCGATTAATTAAACCGGAATTCAGATACCGGCTTGCGATCGAATTCTTTGTCTCGTAGTTTCGAAAATGTCGAGGGAAATGTGATTAAATGCTGTAGTTACGACGTCAGTTACGGTATGCAATTTTACACTGAACAGATTTTATGCTGTCAATCAATTTTATTTACATCCCGACAGATCATAGATTGGTTGTGTGAACATTGTCAATGGGTAGTCAATGGGTTTCAACATGACAGTTTTAATTAAAACATCTCAATAGCTAGTACATGAACTTGTAAACGCTGTATTGAAGCGTTTTGCAGGTTTAGTATTAGTATTGAATGAGAATATTTAGACATAAGGTAAATTAAAATATATAAATGAATAAGTAAATCTTGTTTTGTATGATAAAGCCAGCAATAACGTAACTAAATTAACGTCGTCTTTTTTATATTCTGTAAAGTGCAGCTTTAGACAAGCAGCAAGTAGTACGCGTAGCACACGTATTACCCGTAGTACGCGTAAGTACGCGTAGTACGCGTAGTGTGCGTAAGTAAGCGTTAGTACACGTAGCACACGTAGTACCCGTAGTACGCGTAGTACACGTGTACGAAGGTGAAGGAGCCTAGAATGAAATGAATGAAAGATTTTTATTGGGATATATAATTTGAAAATTTTTGAAGTAATTCACAGTTATTCAATAATCACTTCTCATTTTTATAAAATGGCAAAATATGCTGAGAAAAATTACATATTAGGAGATACGTCGTACGTGACACTGGCAGCTTATCATAAAACAATCTAGATACTAGGTACTCATAGAGCGATGTTCAGTTCGTAAGAGTGATTTGTAACTCAGTTTTTATTACAATTGTTTCTCTTTTGGTAGGTACATTTTACACCTTTGTAAATCGTTGTTTTATGATGTATTCTCCTAATGAAACAATGCCTCTCTGTATTTTCCTTTTTACGAAAATAAGATAATTATGTTAAATAAAGTAACATATTATATGACTAATATACATACGTCATACGGGTTGGGTATAAAATAACATGTAATATGTTCATTATTTATCGCCGAGGTAGGGCGCTTCGACCTTTACACATTTTGCGAATATTATAAAGTTCGTGTTTTCGTGTTTATTAAATATACTTAAGGCTAAGTAATTAATAATAACATTTTTGCACGAAAGTTACAGTGAGTGATATCATTTCCCATTTCGCAGTAAAATTATTTCAGAATGCAGGTGAAGCTAAAATAATTGACCATTTTATGTTTTATGGAAAACTACGTTTCCGCCCGCGGCTTCGCCCGCGCAGTCAAAGAAAAACCCGCATAGTTTGATTTCCGGGATTACGTCATTTTCCCGGGATAAAAAGTAGCCTATGTCTTTTCTCGGCTATCAAAATATCTCCATACCAAATTTCATGAAAATTGGTTCAGCAGTTCAGGCGTGATTGATTAACAGACAGACAGACAGAGTTACTTCCGCATTAATAATAGTAGTATGGATGGTATGTTTTATTGATAATAACTAACCGTATTAATTATTATTTGGATTGGAAAAAAAATTAGTGTAACATTTTTTCGTTACGCGTGACATTTTTCCGTTACGCGCCCTCTTTTTCTTATCCCTACCACGCGTGATTCGACGTATTTCTGTAAAGTTGCTTAAAGTAAATTATTTTTTGAAAAATAAGGTCATAAAGAAGTTTCACTTCTTACGTGTGTACACTAGTACACGCACACACTTTTTTTTAGCCAATTACCAACGATCTGTTGTCTGTATTATAATATAGACTCTACAACAAGTAGAGGGACGTCCAAATACTTACCGTTTACATTAATTTTAGTATTGTATAATATTTTTATTGGGGGATCAGTTATAACATTGTTAAAACTGTCCAGTCCTAATTTTTTCATTTCATTCGAAAATATAGGTATATGTTGACTTATTACTATACAATTTAATATTTTGTTTCGCAATAATTAGTCTTAAATATACTAAAATACGATTCAAAATACAAAATTAATGGCATGATTCATCCCTAGTCAAACTACGTGTAATATAGATAACATGTGTAATGGCAAGAGATTTACTAGCGAAGGTAAACTATCGGTCAGGTGACAGAGAATGTCACACGTCGAATTAACATTCCTCGCATCAGCATCTTGGACCCAATTTACAGTAATTATAGCACATAACTATGTAATAGACAAGCCTATATTCTCTTGGTAATTGGGTTTGGGATTGACTATGCTATTTTCAGCTTCTATTATCATTTCTTTAATTATTTATAGCCGTGTCTTCTGGACATAAAAAGAATCAGATATCGAATTTCTTGGATATCTTATGGATAAAATCTGACAGTAGTTTTTTATCACAAATGAAGTTGCTTCGCTTTTTGGAATATAATATAAAAATTGCTTTTATACCATAATATACTCTTGTGCCATAAAACATTTAACAATAGGGAGTTCAATAAAATGCATGCTCGATTTTTATGTATTCTTATTAGAGTTTAATAATAGAGAAAAATGAAATCTAACAATAGAATTTATATTTCGTGTACTAACTGGGAACTACTTGAGCTACATTTGTCCGTGTACGTAAGCAATGACTTTCCAACACGGTTTAATGTTATTTACGCAAAACTTCTATGTAAAAGTTCCGTGTCACAGACGGGGGTTAAGAACTTCACCCCGGGGTCCAACTTAATTTTTTCTTGCGGCGACAACTATTCAAAGAAACCGAGGAAAAGCGTACAACTTAACTGCTATTTATTAGGATAAGTTTTTTCATCTGATTTTGCTGTATTTACCAAAGGTATATTTTTTAATTGGTGAAAATAGTTATGATACAATCTAAGTATGGATATAATGGAGTGGATGTCACATGCCATCGTACTTTTCGTTTTTTTGCGAGAGCTTATCTGTTTCTTTACGATATTTCAATCTGTAATACTTCGTCAAGTCTCAATATATTGGTAGATATTTAATTTAAGCCTAGTGTAAACCTCTGTCTATTTTCGAAATGAAACTTATTAATCTTAAAGGTGATGACATGAATAATTAAAACGTTAAAATGATTAGAATCAGACCTTGATAGCTTTTTAATGTTGCCTCGAAAGTAAATTTAATTTAACAACGCCTGGAGCGCCTTTTAAGCTTAAAATACACTGAAAGCAAAGCTGTTTTTATCAATGTTATTATTTTTAATCAGTAAAAAATTTTAAAAGCTTAAGGATTTTTTTTTAATTAATCGCAGTAATGTGTTTTATATATACATACGACAAAAATAGAGCTTAGTGCACATTTACCAAAGTGCCTATATTATAAATTTAGAAAACAAAAGCCTTTACGTACGTTATTTTAAGTCGCCAGAGCTAGAAAATAGCACAAAAGCAAAGTAGAAAGAGAACCTTGGCTTAAGACTCACACATTATCTGAGTGCATTTAAGCTTCGTACAAACTACGAACCTAAGAAAATACTCTTTCACGTCATTTCTATTATTTATCAAAGGTTAAATATTGTTTTACGCAGTAACACATAATTAAAATTACATTACCCTCTATTTATTTATACTAATTTGACAAAAATAATAAATAAGTATTTATAACCAAAATGTGAAGCGACAGTGTTAATGAAATATAATTAAAGAAATAGATAACTATATATTTATTTTAATGAAAAGGGCTGTTTGCGGTTGCATATTTATATTTATAGTGTGAATTTTGTTTGTCTATTTTCACCGATTGGATTACTTTACAATCGACATTTTTAAAATTCCGCATAGAATCTGCAGACCTGAATGGAATATTGGCAACAAAGGAGTTTGGAGAGCAATAGTGGCTGAAGGAAAGATAACAAAATCAATACCATAATAAAATTCAACCCACGCATCGTTTAATAAACCGTGCTAAACTAACAAAATGTTTATTAATTTCATATCGTTATCTTTCCATTAAAACTATGAACCTAACCATTTACATAATGAGTTTAATGAATTAAAAACATAAGGGACAAACGCGACACATTTAATGTTAGTAATAAAGATAACAGTAATAGCATAGATAGTAGATACCTTCAATTTGGGATTTTGCAAGATTATCGTAACAAAATGCAGAGTTTGTTAATCTAACCCATCACTTTTTTGCGAGCCCGATCACGTAGGAGATTGGGAACATCGTTGTCATGATGCTAAATCCAATTAGATTTTTATACTTCCAATTTCAACCCAGTTACAATAGTCTTACGATTCAAAGCTGTTTGCAATGTTTCGGATGTCTCTTAAACAATTAAGGGTAGCTATTAATTAATGGAAGAGGGAGAATAAAACGAAATAAAGAAGAATCCTTAATAACATCGTATTTATTATTAAAGATGCGATCTGCCTAAGAATGACAATGGCCTAAAGTTTGAGTTATCCTTCAATACAATTCGTGTAATTTTCATTTTAAAATAGCCTATGTAGAATTAGATTTGCAAAATGCCAATAAAAAGAGATTTAAAAGAATAGGAAAAACTTTCACAATAAAAATTTTCAAGAATCGAAAACAATTAGACATTTTTTAGTATTATGTATATGTCGTGGTCATATCGTAGATTTGATCATTTCATGATATGAGTGGCCATTTCACGAAATGGTCGCATATCGTGAAATGGCCAACATAGTTTGATCAGATCGTTAAATCGTCAACGTTTCACGATTTGGTCATCCACATTTGGCCAGATCGTATAAAATATAAAGAGTCCATAAAATGTTAAAAAATTTCAGAATAACTATATTCTAAAAACTTGTTTAATGTCATGTAAGTTAGTGCCGCGGCAGCGGCCGGCGAATGCCAGAAGCGAATCGTTTTTGCAATAGAAAACAGTTAGGTTAGGTTAGGTTAGACTTTGATAAACAACGCACGAGCCGAGCGAGCAAAGCGAGCGTGCCGCGGCAGCGGCCGGCGAGTGCCAGAAGCGGATCGCTTTTTAAAAAACAAACAATTATAATAATATAGTAGTAGTTTCTTAAATTATTTTATTTAAGTCGCATTTTTTCTTAAATACATATAAGATATCCACATTTTCCATAGTACTCGTACCTCTTCGTCGTAAATTCTTTGCTATGACTTTCTTCATAATATTGTTATTAAACGAATTATGAAGTTTTTAACTGCGAATAATTTAATTTTCGCCAGCGGCCGCCATCTTATCACATAAACACAGAGCTTGCAGCGCCTCTACCAACGATTAATGTAACTATTTTACGATATGATCAAATAATTTTGATCATTTCATGAAAAAACCGTGCGTTAATTGGCCATATCGTGAAACGATTTCTTATCATTGATCTGCCCAAACCACATCATGATGTGGCCAAACTACATTGGCCATTTCACGATATGCGACCATTTCGTGAAATGGCCACTCATATCATGAAATGATCAAATCTACGATATGACCACGACATGTATACATCTCGAATAATTTGATTTATATTAAATTTATTTAGTACTGTAATCAAATTAAATGTTCTATGAATATTAACAACCTCGTTAAATTAGTTTATCAAATATGATATGACATTAATTAAATCTACGTCTACTAAAGTTGACTAATTAAGTTATATAGTGTCTCATGTAAAATGTATATTGGTTGTTAATGTGTGCGTGCAGTATACATGTGTGAGTTCCAGTCATATTTTGCGTTGGTTTTTCATAGTTAAAACAATGTAAGTATACTATGTTCGTTGTTAATGTGTGCGTGCGTGCGGCTTTACATGTGTGTGTTCGTGTAATATTTTGCATCAAAGTTTAAATCTTTTTGTTAGAGCATATTGGTAGTCCATAAAGGCAGAATGGATCCGCAACTTCACGTAATATATTCCGTTCTGTCTCGGGGCTGGCTTTGTTTTACGGTCGGAACATCTGTTGCCGACTGACCGCCTGATAATGTTCGAGATTTACACTATTATTACATTTTGCGAATGTTCTTGGTGTTTTGTGTGTTTCTATATAAATAACGTATCCAATATTATAATAGTGAAAGTTTGCTCGGGTCCGTCTACCGTTAAAACCCCCCAGAAAACATAATGATTAGATAACTTAATGTGAAAATGTAGAGTAAATACTATTAAAAATATTTATATAAATCTATAAAAGCATTAAAATAAGTTTTATCTGAAATTCCATTATTATTTGTAATACTTTATAAGAGGCTATCTAAATGTTATATTCTATGATGGTATCATTTCTACGTTAGCCACGTTTTGTTTTCATTGTGCTAAAGCCATTCTTAGAGTTGGTATTATTGCATTTTAGAAGCTCTCTTTCCTTTTTTTTGTGTCAAAAACATTTTAGGATATGCAAATCTATTTCACTACTATACATTGTTTTAGCAAATTTTTAAAGTTCTATGTAATGCATGGACTTCATTAAGGCAAATTACATAGGTAATAAGTCCATCAACCTTTTAATGTAATTTTATTATTGTAAAATAATCTATACTAATATTATAAACCTGAACAGTTTGTTTGTTTATTTGTCTGTTTGTTTGAACGCACTAATATCAGAAACTACTGGACCGATTTGAAAAATTCTTTCTGTGTTAAATAGCCCATTTATCGAGGAAGGTTATAGGCTATGTAACATCACGCTAAGACCAACAGGAGCGGAGCAATGCGGGGGAAACCGCGGGCAAAAGCTAGTATTATATAAAGTTCTTCTGTCATTATGTACAAAGCAATAGGTACAAAAATTATACGTAGGTATATTATAATAATATTAAAATGCCACCGACGATATAAATATTACTTTAAATTTGAAATAACGTTTCATTGGATATTATATTAGCAAGATTAATAACTATAATATTAAAAACCGCATTATAATGCGCGGTTTTTCAGCAATAGCATTGTCGCTGCGTCATGCTGTTTCAAATTTTATGTGACTGTAAATTGTAATATTGTTTAGTTTTGGACCCGTACGTGACTTTCATTGTAAATTCGGTTACGCACATCGTGTTCGCAGTTCGCTATGAAATAATAACATTTGCTGTTTTAATTTACTCCCATTTAATAATTGCGCATTGTTATATTAAACAAACTCTGGGGTGACTAATTGTTTATTATATGAAAATGAAAATGAAAAATGAAAATATATTTATTTATAAACCAAATGTTTTTACACAGATACACTTAGTTTGACGTTGCTCGCTTTACACATATTGGCTTAATCTATGTTTATTAAAAAGGATTCCCTATAGTACCCACACTAGGCAAGCCTGTATCGTGGGCACTGAGACGATTTTACCAAAAAAACAAAATTAGATGTCCTCGGTATGATCAACGCTTATATTAATACGTGCAAAAGCATTTTATCACTTATAAGCTAGGTACAGAATAATAAATACGGAAAATACTAAAAAATACAATTAATATAATAAATTATGAAATAAATAAAATAAATGTATATATATATAAATTATATAATATATAATATGTAATAACAATAAATATAAGAAATATGAAATAATATAGGTGCCGATTATACACAAATTAAAATTAATATAATGATGCAAGAAGATTTTCTGTTGATACGTAGTTTAGAGAATTAAGGTAATTAGTTACGATGATCTTTGCTTTTTTAGATGTGCAGTTTTTAATGTTACAATTGGAGCTAATTTTATTATAAATATGTGTGTTTAACTTTTATAATATGAACTTATAGAGACAAATGACATTTAAATATTTTACTGTATTTATCTTTTCAATTCTATTCTCAAGTGTTATCGCCTTACCAATAAAAAACAAGCTAAATCCCTGTAAGAGCAATTCCCCCTAAACTCAGAGTAATTCCTTCCGAATCCTGCCTCATAGAAACACATCCGTAAGTTATAAATATAATAGGATCCCGCAATTATGTAAAGCGCCGTAGAAAGATACAACAATAACATTTCAGGAGGGCTTTACTATTGTTAGCTTTATTATCAAGTTTGTTCTAAAATGGTTACGTGAGATTCCATTATATTGTTATGTACTAGGCCACTGAGCGCGTATAGTTTGAAAGTCAATGGAAATTAATCTCGATTCTGCGAATTTATACCGTTATTTGTGACGCTTTTATTCGATAGATTTAGTTTACGTTAATCCAAACAAGTTTTGTCAACAACAAACGATTGGACGACAATATACGTAATCTATAGTTATTTCAATAGATTATTGTATTGGGGTTTTTTTTTAATATGTTTTTTTTCTATCTATGAATACTATATATCTTCTATAAAACTACATTATAATGATTAATTATTTCGTCCCGACAACATCGACGCAATGCGGGATTATATTGAAGCAAGTTGCCAATGCATTGAGATTTGTTGAAAATTCAGTAAACTTTGAAAATTATTGCAATAGTTCGTTACTAACTCCAAACAAACTTTTTTCTTTTCCACAATAAATAAAATATCTGTATATTTTTACCTACTGTATGCCTTTGGCGATGGTTGAATATTTTTTGTCGAAAATTTAGATCAAAACGAATTCAGCCTACGGCTAGATAGCTGACGGAATATCGTATGACCATAAAAATATGTTCAAAGCCAGTTAAAAAGTAAACATGCCTTGCGAACGTTATATGAAACTTCTAGTAGGTATTACTTATTGATATAAGTATAAAATTTTATGATTAAAATTATGTGAAAATTCTCTATTGAAATAATGCGAATACCAATATTGTATCCATTCGTGAGACCCAATCTTCATTTTATTTCTTGCAATATCTTTTATAGTATTTTTACGATTCAGTGTGTCTATAAAATTTTATATTTAAATAATCGGCCGCTAAACTTAGCCCTGATATGGAAATGAAACGATTTTTTTGTAAAAAATCATGTAATGTAATTTCAGGGTAAAATTTTCTTATATTAATGGCCATACTACAGGTAACTTTAATCGTTATTAAACACGTGAACGATCTATAAAATAAAAATTTATAACCTCGCATAAGCTTGTTTTAAGAGAGATCATGATGATTTTAACGATACTCTCAAAACGTACATTTGTATTTACTATTGGAATAAAAAATACATACAAAAACTTTGAAAATGACACTCCAATTTGGTCACGTAAAAACTCTGGCGAAGATCATCAGGATTTTGTCTGAAATCCTTTCATGCATAATATTGTGTATGTGCAGTAAAGTGTAATCAGTATGGAACAGCGGGTAAAAATGCGAAAAACTCTTTATATGGAAGTTTATCGAGCTAATGTATTGGAAACCAACTCATCAGGATGTGAAGGGAGCTCAACAAATTAAGCCCGCTATCAATCGGACCATATTTTTTTATAATCACTATTATTCATACGAGACACGAGTATCCTTTACTTATCTTGTGGGTCTTCGTTATAATTAATTTTTATTAAAATTATGATAATGACGGTTATCCAAATATACAATTATTTTCTTTAGTTTTTATTTTCTATGTAAACAATTGAAAATTTAATAATGAACCTACTATTTTACATTAAAATTATCCCAAATATACCATTTAAAAATCCATACATTTAAATTAAACAAGAGAATTGTCATTCAATGGGGTAATGTAAAACAAACAAGGCAATAACAAATATAACAAAGATTCGCATGAAATGAATTGCCAATTTGAATTACCGAAACTTCATTTGCAGAAGTATTTAAACCGGCGATACAATCAGTTTGAAATTGCTTATAGCACGTGTTGCCAGTAATGGCATATTATTTACTGGTAAGTTTTGTCCACAATTGGCTACAAATTGTCTCTACGGTTCCGTACTTGCCAGTTGCCAGTTGCCTAATAATCCGTTACTTGCCAGTTGCCTAATTATTTGCGCCTGGCCCCTTAATGATTTTGAAATACAGTTAATATTTTCCATTTCACTCTTATACTTTATCATTTATTAATATACTTATTCATTATAAGTTAATTATTATAAATACTACTCTATCGTACTAAGATTAGAACTTAATAATATGTTGTAATATCCCTTTAAAAACTTCAGCAACGCTTATTCGCGAAACAATCTTCGACACTTAATTTTTTTATCGCTCTTTTAAATCGTAGGTACCATTCTTTTGTAACAAAATAAAAGATTGTCGAGCCTACTTTTAACAAGCTGTTAAATATGATTTACGTAAAGTTAGAAATGTAAGCGACGGAAAGACTTAAAGTATTTATTTCCGCGTTTCGTTAAAATTATTTCGCGCCGTGTAATTTCACCAAAGTGCCGAGCTCTACTTTAAAATGGGCCATTTTGAAAAATTAAATAAGTTTCCCGTATTATAGCTTTATGAAAATGTTACGTGATTTATGAAAAGTGTGAATTATTCGCGATATCTGATTTTTGTTCGCGTTTCAATTATTCGTCCGTGCGGTTATGATCGCTCGTAGTGTGACGATTAAACCCTCTCGTTTTATGTTTATTAATGCATAATGATCTTTATTTCCTTTCATAAAATGCTGTGTGAGGTTTTTTAATTTGCTATAAAATTCAGAGTTCAATTTTTATGGATTACTTAATTGTGGGCAGAATACGTCGAGCTTATAAAGCCTGAAAAAATATTGTGGGGTAAACAAATAATTTATTTTTTGTCTCCGATATATCGTTAACTTATAAAGATTTTTTTACACAACATAGAGACCGAATTGAAAACCGAAACGAATTGAATAATGACATTTAAAAAAAATTCATCGCGTGATTCTTCTTTTTTTTCCATTCCTCATACTACAATACACTCAAAACGTTCACTAAGCGAAAACGATATAACGATTGAGACAAAACAAAGTTGGCAGTGTTGACACGTTTTCTCAGTTAATTAGAACTAATTAATTAAGCTGGAGGTCGCAGATTCTTGTTACAACTCTCACGAGGATTCCGATTCTCTCTAATGATCTCGCACCATTTGTCTCAGTTTTCCTACAAGCCGATTAACACAAATGTAGGCAATTATGGCCAGACTACTTGTACTTTTTGCTATCACAATAGTAACTAGATAGTTGGATACGTTGCTTTGTTCGCCACATGTCCTTTCAGATTACGAAAGGCGGCAAAGCTTTATTACATTTATGTATTTTGCTTGAAACGATCTTCTTATAACAAATGTTTATAACGCAGGTCACTTTATGTGGTGTTTAATCGTTTTGGTCGCTGGAGTATTTTCAAATACAAATCGAATATCATCAATATTTAAAATGCAATATAACTTACTATCCCTACTGTAATTGAAATATTTTCACGGTCAAGTTTACGTCGTGCGTTTACTAGCCTTGCGGTAAGTCTGATAGACAGACAGAACATAACAATGTCATTGCGATGCCTGCCTTGGAACCGCGATAACCGCAAGCGTGTTAGCTAATTAGCGAATTGTAATAGGTAATCCATTACATGCTATTTTACTATTGCTTACAATAAAATAAATATCTTTTAAGTACGTGTAATATTCTTTTTGTATTATATTTAATAAAAATAGCACAAGATGTTATGACTTATGAAACCTTATTAAATTTTTCGGACATCAATTTATAGTAGATGCTGCGTAGGATGTTAGTTTCAAAAAAGATTCTTATGAATGTGAGTCTGTATTTGAAATAGCATTACATTATCTGTAGTTTAAGTAAACACAAGCTGAAATCTGTATTAATATTATAAAGCTGAAGAGTTTCTTTGTTTGTTTGTTTGAACGCGCTAATCTCAAGTACTTAATTCGCACCGTTTAATATTAGAAGCTATCATTTCTGATTAGAACCAGAAATTATTCTAATCATAAATGATAGAATCGGATCTAATGAGTTTCCGATTTGAAAAATTCTTTCGGTGTTGGATAGCCCATTTATCAAGGAAGGCTATATACGTATATATATCATCACGCTGAGACCTACAGAAGCGGAGCCACGCGGGTGAAACTGCGGAACGCAGCTAGTTTATGATATACGTCAACGTTTTGAGTTGTACTTTGGTCGTACGTGATCGTACGCCGTAGTTTCGTTCCATAATCAAGTAACATATTCATGTTGAATACTTCTGAATTACTGTATTTGTTAATAATTTGTCGTCTTTATCTTATGCAAAACTTATAACGTTTATCATAGCTATATCGACCTCGACATCCTCAATTTAACTCCGTAAAATATACGTGAATTCGTTACAAAATTGTACACAGTAATTTACTACAAATTTCCCGACAAAGGATATATTTCACGGGAACAGTTTTCAGATCCTTCTTATCTTCGTCTAAAAGCGGTTAATGCTCGAAGAAAACTTAAAGCGGTTTCTATTTGCTGTTTGTCGAACTTACTGAAGTCTAAAATTGCATTTGGAGTGTACATTTTGTGATGAATTAATTTTATTTTGCTTGTACTGCGAATGTAATGAATTTAAACTATGTTCATCTGGTTGAAATAAATATTATCGTAACATGAAAGGTTTGTTTGGATTGCCGCTGACAAAAAGAAACAGGTTTCCTTTATTCTGTATGTAGGTAAAGTTATAAACTAAAATTGGTTTTTGCCAATTAACTATTTTAATGTTCTGTTGTAGTATATAGATATTGTCTATTGATTGCTTTTATATTACGTTTTATACCATTCAAATCTATACTCTATACATATAATAAAATCGTAGGAAAGTCAAAACTGTACATTGAATATTTTTTTAAAAGAATACATAATCCATGATCTATAATCGATATAGAAGCCAAAAACATAGTTTTTAGAATTTTTGTCTGTTTGTCTGTTTGTCGGTTTGTCTGTTTGTCTGTTTGTCTGTATATTTGTCCGAGCTAATCTCGAAAAGTACCGCATAGATTGACTTCAAATTTTGCATGAATATTACTAACAGGTCGGGTGAGGCTTTTTTATACACATTATCATGCTATCACCTCCGGGGGAGGAGCTGTGAACCTTTATTTTTCTAACGTATTCCGTGTATTACACAGCGTACAATCTAAAGACTCATGTTTAAATGTTGTTTTTGGGTAAGCCACGCTATTATCTAGCTTTACACTATAAAAACTACGTCATTTACGTAATTTTGGCAGAGAAACAGTTTAATGAATCTTAGTAGTATAAAGACAAATTTGAAACAGCGCCATCTATGAGACTTCATTAAAATCAAATCAATTTACATGTTTAACGCTTCTTGCAAATTTATAATTAAAAATTAAATAATATGACGTTGGTGGGGTTTTTAATTGTACTTATTTATTTAACTTTTTAACCCATGTCTTCCCAGAGTCCACTTCAGGTGCTTATATTTTATGTGAATATACTAAATAAAATTTTACAAGTGAGGGTAGATGTTTATTATATTTTGATGTCAAACAAGACACTATTAACAGTTAATTGTGACATTTTAAAAAATCCTTCTTGCGTTCCCACAAAAGGTAAGTTGTCGCTTTTATATTTATTCCTTATTAATTAATTATATAGTTAGACTCATGTTTTTAATTAGAATTGAAGTTACAACAAAATAAGAAAATGATGAAATTTTATTTTTATGTATAACTTTTACAAGACTATATTAAACGCCCAAAGAAGGTCACTTTAGTTCTTGATAGAATATTATTTGTTAGTAGCTTTTTAATAAAATTAGGTAAAGTAATCTTTTCATTTTTTTTATTTACAGATTCAATGTTCATAAAAATTAACGATTTGCATGAGGATGTAGTAGAAATAAGTATCCTGGCGCGTGATCAATTGTTGACTAAAGTTAACTTCCAACGTATGGTACAATCATTGGAAGAATCTTGGGTAATTTTAGAGGATATTTTTCGGGAATGAGAAAATGGGCAGCCAACCACGTATCAGCGTGCGTGCGTGAGAATCTACCTACGTTTTAGTACCAAAAAAATGTTATTTTGAAACGTAAATATTGCACTCACAACTACTGTACAAGTATGATTTTTAATCGTGCTTTACTGTCATCTGATTGTTTTATTATCATTATGGCTATCGCGGTACAGATCGTACTGGGATCAGAGTACATATTATTTATCAATTGGTGTGGTAATATACGTACCACACCAAGTAAAATATATACAATCATACCAAATGGATTAACACGGTATGTACATAAGGCGGTCTTATCGCTTACTAGCGATCTCTTCCAGACTGCCCAAGGTAAGAGATAAAGAATTATACTCATGATCCAGCAATTTTCAACCGAAAAAGAAGTTTTTCTGTAATGAATATCCCATAAACATTTAATATGAAAGATTTTAGCTTTCTTTTTCTTTTTTTGGTTGTCTGCTTTAATTACTTCGCAAATTTGAAGTGGCATTTTCCACGCTTTTTCCGGACATTTTCACGCATTTTCCGGATATTTTCCGGGCATTTTCCGGGCAATTCCTCACGCATTTTCCGGGGATTTTCCAGGCATTTTCCACGCCTTTTCCGGACCATTTCACGCATTTTCCGGATATTTTCCAGATATTTTCCAGGCATTTCCCAGGAATTTTCCTGACATTTCCCTGACATTTTCCGGAGATTATCCAGGCATTTTCCACGCGTTTCCGGACATTTTCACGCGTTTTCCAGATATTTTCCGGGAATTTTCTGGGTAATTCCCAGGAAATTTCCGGGGATTTTCCAGGCATTTTCCACGCTTTTTCCGGATATTTTCCAGATATTTCCCAGGCATTTTCCAGGCATTTCCCAAGCATTTTCTGGACATTCCCTGACATTTTTCCGGGGATTTCCAGGCATTTTCCACGCTTTTTCCGGACATTTTCACGCATTTTCCGGATATTTTCTAGATATTTTCCTGGCATTTTCTGAACATTTCCCTGACATTTTCCGGAGATTTTCCAGGCATTTTCCACGCTTTTCCCGGATATTTTCCAGACATTTCCCTGGCATTTTCCGGAGATTTTTCAAGCATTTTCCACGCTTTTCCCGAACACGCATTTTCCGGATATTTTCCGGGTATTTCCCGGACATTTTCACACATTTTTCCGGGGGATTTTCCAGATATTTTACAGCATTTTCCGGATATCCCCGGAAAATGCCCCGGATTTCCGGAAAGTACGTAAGTTTTTTAGCTTAGATTAGTCATAAATTCTATTAACAATTCTATGAATTGTTTATGGTAGTACGTGTTTACTAAATAATTGTATGTAAAGTAGTAACTACTATGCAGTCGCTATTCCACGCGGACGAAGTCGCGGGCACAGCTAGTGCTTTATAAATGATAAATATTTATAGAATAGACCTTTGCTTAAACTTTGTTTAAAACTAAACTTTCTATGAAATGGTCGGAAAAATATTTATATTTAATCCCCACTATTATATGTAAAAATGAATATTTTGTAAGAGAGATGCTCTGATTAATGGTTAGCATGCTTTAGCACGATGTGCGTCACGTCGAGGTTACCTTTACAAAATACCAACGTTAACTTTAATAAACGTGTATTAACATGATGCAAATAACTTTGAAAACCTCATAATATTAATTCTATATCGTGTGAATGTTGCTTTCGCTGGTGAACTGATGAAGTGATTTTGATGACATTCGACATAGAGATAATTGTAGAGTGTGATAAAATGTGTCTCCTTCAAATTAGATCTATTGACATCTATCTTTTATTTTCCAGAATATAGTTTTATGTGAAAAATATCTATGAGAAATATCTATGTATGTGTATTGCGCGTAAATGTGCAAGGAGACGAGACGAGGGAGAGATAAATTACTACATGGTTTAAAACATAGTCACTTTCTCTGTCCCTATGTCCCTTTGTATGCTTAAATCTTTCAAAGTACGCAACGGATTTTGATGCGGTTTTTTTAATAGATAGAGTGATTCAAGAGGAAGGTTTTAGTATATAATTTATTAGGTTTAAGTCAAAGCGGGCGAAGCCGCGGACGGTAAGCTAAAGCTACTTATTAAATACTAGCTGTGCCCGCGACTTCGTCCGCGTGGAATAGCGACTGCATAGTAGTTACTACTTTACATACAATTATTTAGTGAACACGTACTACCATAAACAATTCATAGAATTGTTAATAGAATTTATGACTAATCTAAGCTAAAAAACTTACGTACTTTCCGGAAATCCGGGGCATTTTCCGGGGATATCCGGAAAATGCTGTAAAATATCTGGAAAATCCCCCGGAAAAATGTGTGAAAATGTCCGGGAAATACCCGGAAAATATCCGGAAAATGCGTGTTCGGGAAAAGCGTGGAAAATGCTTGAAAAATCTCCGGAAAATGCCAGGGAAATGTCTGGAAAATATCCGGGAAAAGCGTGGAAAATGCCTGGAAAATCTCCGGAAAATGTCAGGGAAATGTCAGGGAAATGTTCAGAAAATGCCAGGAAAATATCTAGAAAATATCCGGAAAATGCGTGAAAATGTCCGGAAAAAGCGTGGAAAATGCCTGGAAATCCCCGGAAAAATGTCAGGGAATGTCCAGAAAATGCTTGGGAAATGCCTGGAAAATGCCTGGGAAATATCTGGAAAATATCCGGAAAAAGCGTGGAAAATGCCTGGAAAATCCCCGGAAATTTCCTGGGAATTACCCAGAAAATTCCCGGAAAATATCTGGAAAACGCGTGAAAATGTCCGGAAACGCGTGGAAAATGCCTGGATAATCTCCGGAAAATGTCAGGGAAATGTCAGGAAAATTCCTGGGAAATGCCTGGAAAATATCTGGAAAATATCCGGAAAATGCGTGAAATGGTCCGGAAAAGGCGTGGAAAATGCCTGGAAAATCCCCGGAAAATGCGTGAGGAATTGCCCGGAAAATGCCCGGAAAATATCCGGAAAATGCGTGAAAATGTCCGGAAAAAGCGTGGAAAATGCCACTTCAAATTTGCGAAGTAATTAAAGCAGACAACCAAAAAAAGAAAAAGAAAGCTAAAATCTTTCATATTAAATGTTTATGGGATATTCATTACAGAAAAACTTCTTTTTCGGTTGAAAATTGCTGGATCATGAGTATAATTCTTTATCTCTTACCTTGGGCAGTCTGGAAGAGATCGCTAGTAAGCGATAAGACCGCCTTATGTACATACCGTGTTAATCCATTTGGTATGATTGTATATATTTTACTTGGTGTGGTACGTATATTACCACACCAATTGATAAATAATATGTACTCTGATCCCAGTACGATCTGTACCGCGATAGCCATAATGATAATAAAACAATCAGATGACAGTAAAGCACGATTAAAAATCATACTTGTACAGTAGTTGTGAGTGCAATATTTACGTTTCAAAATAACATTTTTTTGGTACTAAAACGTAGGTAGATTCTCACGCACGCACGCTGATACGTGGTTGGCTGCCCATTTTCTCATTCCCGAAAAATATCCTCTAAAATTACCCAAGATTCTTCCAATGATTGTACCATACGTTGGAAGTTAACTTTAGTCAACAATTGATCACGCGCCAGGATACTTATTTCTACTACATCCTCATGCAAATCGTTAATTTTTATGAACATTGAATCTGTAAATAAAAAAAATGAAAAGATTACTTTACCTAATTTTATTAAAAAGCTACTAACAAATAATATTCTATCAAGAACTAAAGTGACCTTCTTTGGGCGTTTAATATAGTCTTGTAAAAGTTATACATAAAAATAAAATTTCATCATTTTCTTATTTTGTTGTAACTTCAATTCTAATTAAAAACATGAGTCTAACTATATAATTAATTAATAAGGAATAAATATAAAAGCGACAACTTACCTTTTGTGGGAACGCAAGAAGGATTTTTTAAAATGTCACAATTAACTGTTAATAGTGTCTTGTTTGACATCAAAATATAATAAACATCTACCCTCACTTGTAAAATTTTATTTAGTATATTCACATAAAATATAAGCACCTGAAGTGGACTCTGGGAAGACATGGGTTAAAAAGTTAAATAAATAAGTACAATTAAAAACCCCACCAACGTCATATTATTTAATTTTTAATTATAAATTTGCAAGAAGCGTTAAACATGTAAATTGATTTGATTTTAATGAAGTCTCATAGATGGCGCTGTTTCAAATTTGTCTTTATACTACTAAGATTCATTAAACTGTTTCTCTGCCAAAATTACGTAAATGACGTAGTTTTTATAGTGTAAAGCTAGATAATAGCGTGGCTTACCCAAAAACAACATTTAAACATGAGTCTTTAGATTGTACGCTGTGTAATACACGGAATACGTTAGAAAAATAAAGGTTCACAGCTCCTCCCCCGGAGGTGATAGCATGATAATGTGTATAAAAAAGCCTCACCCGACCTGTTAGTAATATTCATGCAAAATTTGAAGTCAATCTATGCGGTACTTTTCGAGATTAGCTCGGACAAATATACAGACAAACAGACAAACAGACAAACCGACAAACAGACAAACAGACAAAAATTCTAAAAACTATGTTTTTGGCTTCTATATCGATTATAGATCATGGATTATGTATTCTTTTAAAAAAATATTCAATGTACAGTTTTGACTTTCCTACGATTTTATTATATGTATAGATGAACTACTTACAGCGATGTGTAAATTAGTCTCCGTTTTAATTATTCGCGCGTACATAAACTTTTATTCGTAATGTATATTTTGCTTGTATCAATTTCATTTTACAGTATGGATTATTTTTCTTCATACTCTATCATTTCATTACGCCTTTCGCCTCATTGATAATATAAGGGATTTAGTATCAAAAATTATATATTGCAAAAATGTAATACATATTCATAACAAATCTTTATTTATTCACTTGTTTTTAGCACAAATTAAATAATAAATTAAAGCACAAATTAAATCCCTTTATGTTTATCTCAAAAAACTACCTAATTGTAATAGTTCAAACGTTTTATCGATATATTTCATTTTATTGCTTTGTGGATATTTATGAAGACTAATTAACGAAAATAATTGATAGCGTTGTTTACAATGATCGCAGTATGTAGTAATGAGAACGTTTGTTACAATATCAACGTATCATATAATTGTAGGTAATTTCTCCAGTTTTTCCTCATCCTTAATAATAAAGGAACACAACGTCCAGAATCAACCTTTTATATAAAAATATGTAACATTGATATTAAGCACATAAATAACGAATATTATGTTTAGTAGTATTCTGTGTTAGTTATGGTTGTACACGTGTAATAAATATATAATTAAGTGATGAACATTATCCATACTTATATTATAAATGCGAAAGTAACTCTGTCTGTCTGTCTGTTACTCAATCACGCCTTAACTACTGAACCAATTTGCATGAAATTTATACCAAATTATGAGAATTTTCAAATTTTGAATTAGAGATATTTTGATACCCGAGAAAGGACATAGGATAGGTTTTATACCCGAAATCCTACGGAAACTGGTTTTTCTTTGAAAACGCGGGCGAAGCCGTGGGCGGAAAACTAGTATCAAATAAATGTACGCAGAAATTTCAGTTGTAATTAGCGACATACATATCACATCATAATAAGGCACTATACCTTCTGACTCCTATCTCTACTTCTTACTTCATGTTTCAAATCCTTCTTCAATCTAGTCGTTTTTAGTCATATCTGCATATTCCAATTTTCTTCGTTCGGTTTCTAATAAAACCTTAGTGACCTTATGTAACAGATTCATGTCATAGCTTCGCAATACTGTCAACTTGACTAACGACTCTTTAATCCGGTGCCACATATGGCACGCATTATGAAACACTAGCATTTTGCCCCACTATAGTGATTAAGTGTTTGTTCTTGTAGTGATATTGTTTATTTTGCGTTGCCTAAAATGTAGGTATGTAATGTAATGTATGATGTCTCTTGGTAGATTCCATAAATTGTGTGATAAGAAAAGTTTGGATGGAGGAAAGAGAACATTTGTTATTTCAATTGTTTACTATAGTAAATACGACTATTCACTAATACAAGGAACTTTTTAGGCTGTTAGAAATATGTAGCGCATAATACATCGCTGATTAATAAATGAAATGGTGTTAAAATAATAAAAACAGTATTTTTTATTAAATACTTTATAAATCACACGTTATTATTTTTTGTTTCTCGTCGTTTAAACCTTCATTAGGAATGATTTTTAAATGTTTACTATGGTCTGGACCATGGACCCAAAAATTAAGTAAATATAGTATAGATGATAAATGATAACCATCAATGCAAATAATATATAATTATCACAACACACAAATCAAATAAACAATTTTTTAGCTTAATAAACAATGGGCTCGAGTACAAGACAAAATAATTCCGTCGACATTTGGTCAGGAGGTCTTAATTATTTCCTTTGTTCAAACTATCTCTTGAGACGGTGCTGTTAATGAACTTTCTACAGACATACACACCCACGAGCTATTTCCTTATGCTTTTATTTTATATGAATATTTCCTTTTACAAATAAAATAATATACGTCTTAATAATTATATATATAAAATAAGGAAACTTGACGTGTTTTTATTAAATGGCTTTATTCAATTCCTACGTAACCATTAATATAACTATTCAGAAAGGTGCGACGATATTGAAGTCATAATATTTTTACGCAATAATTATTTAGATATAGGTATTTTTTGCCATTCTTGGAAAATATCATCCGTTTCGTCACGTCACACTGATTTCGATATGACGCCCTTCAGAGAGCCTAATTTCAAACTTTTTGCGCAAATTCTTTATAGTCGCTTTTTAGGCATTTGGCCTTATTTATCTTGTCATCTATTATAACACAATGAGGCATTAACATTCCGAACTTGCGAATATAAAGCTCTCATAAATCAAAGTGTCGTGTCTGCCCTTGTTTTTCATAATTTCAGCTAGATAGCCGCAAATTTTCTTTGTAAGTTATACCGAAATAGTTTTGGAAGCTTTGTGGATTATTTTAAGATATGCATAGGTAATATCTATAGACAGATTTATACTTTCATAGTTTATTTAAAGCCGTAGACCAATTTACGTGAACTTTTCTTTGGTGCCAACATTGCCGAGAAATAGCCATCGCCACCACCACAAAACTATAAGGGCACAAATTCAAACTTATTGCTAAGAATTTATCAACACAAGGCAACACAACATACCGAACCCAATCTGAACATCACACTACCATATTACATATATTTGTGACGATACAATTTCTATAATAATTGTTATAATAATCAAATTATTTCTAACAATCAATTTCGAAGCATACGTCTTTCGGGACTGGATTGCTCTCAAATTATGCAAGAGTTTAGGAAATGCGATGTGGAATTTTTCGATTAAGCTCGCCACTTCAGCCATCTTCAATCTATCTCGATGACTCAACACATCTCAGATATTTACGTTCTTATTCGGATATATTCGATTGTATATTGGAGAAATTTATTTTATTTTTCTTATTAATAAAGTTTTTTTTTCGTTTAATTTAGGAGCTGTGGTTTACTTGATATTTCGACGACATTCGGCCCTCAAAAAAAGAGCTTATTAATTGTCCATAAAAGGCCGGCAAAGTGTTACTAGTGTTTATGGGCGGTGGTGACCACTTAACATTAGGTGGCCCATCTGCCCCTTTGCTTGCTGTGACATAAAAAAAAAATTCTTTAAGACGTCAAATATGTAACGTTCAATACGATAAACATGGTAACATTTATATTTTTTGGTTTTTATGGCATTCAAATGCTTTATAAATATAAATTTATAAAGAATAGAAAAAATTCGATCACGAGGCGGGACTTGAACCCGCATCCTTCGCGCCATTCCGGGGCGGATGCCTAACCAACTCAGCCACTCGTGACCCGCCTGAGCAATCGAATTTATTCTATCCTTTCAGTTTTATGTGTCATAAGCACGTCTTAAGGGACACACCGCGCGCCATCTATTGAGATGATTTAACAACCATTTCAACCAATATGAAGCACTTTTCAGTGAATACAATATTGTAACGATGGAACACGACCTTTTCTTGAATTTATATTTTTTGGTTTTTATGGCATTCAAATGCTTTATAAATATAAATTTATAAAGAATAGAAAAAGTGCAGAAAAAGAATAGATTAAGTGCTTCATATTGGTTGAAATGGTTGTTAAATCATCTCAATAGATGGCGCGCGGTGTGTCCCTTAAGACGTGCTTATGACACATAAAACTGAAAGGATAGAATAAATTCGATTGCTCAGGCGGGTCACGAGTGGCTGAGTTGGTTAGGCATCCGCCCCGGAATGGCGCGAAGGATGCGGGTTCAAGTCCCGCCTCGTGATCGAATTTTTTCTATTCTTTATAAATTTATATGGTAACATTTCTTAAAGATTCACTCAATTTTATAAGCTCATAGGCACATACAGCCTACAGGTATTGATATTAAAATTGTCAGACTGGAAAGATATCTTTTTATTCCGTGAGTAATACAAAATAGTAAGCGTTCCCGTAGTAAGCCCTTTATCTGCCTTTAGGTTGGCTGCATGCCAAACAAATGCTTTTTTATGTTGGTACACCAGTAGTTGGTTAAAAGCTGCGTGTTCGGCAAAAAAAGATTAAAACACTTTTATACAAATTCGAGGTTTTCGTGCGAACATCACTGATTAAAAGTTGAGAATGTTTTACTGTCATAGCTCTGTATGTTTATTATATTGTAAAAATATATATTTTTATAGACCGAAAATTATGAGGCACATTTTTAATGCATTTTTAAGATTGATTTGTTATAACGAATGTTAACATTTAACAACATAGGTATCTTTTGATATTTTCTTTCATTAGAATATTAATTGCTCTTTACCATCTTTACTAAGTTACGTAGTTCTATAGTTAAATTTTAAAACGAGTACCTACGTCATTATAAACGATATTTCTGTATCGTAAATATTGGAGAGAAACTACCAAATATTTAGGTATTGAATTTTACTAACAAAGACTAATCTTATAAGCTTACTCATACAACGTATAGTATAATCCTATTATTGTTAGAGTAAAATTAATTTGTTATGGTTATAATAAAGATCAACAACTCTCGATAGTTTGTCACCAAACTGGCTATGCTCCGCGGTTTTACCCGCAGTGCTCCGTTCCTGTTGTTCTTAGCGAGATTATATAATTATAGCCTATAGCCTTCCTCGATAAATGGGCTATCTAATTTTTCAAATCGAAGTAGTTGTTCCCGAGATTAGTGCGTTCAAACAAACAAACTCTTCAGCTTTATAATATTAGTATTAATAGACTTAATAGTATACCTACTTCCATATAAATTAATAGAAATGTCTACTTCAAAATAATAATTATCGTATAGGTAAGTAACCTACTAAATTTTATGTTTGTTTTTCCAGGTACTTACCACAAATGCCATACAATCAGGTTTGATGAAAAGACTTATTTTGAAAAACATCTGAAAGGCCCGTAACATTAAAATGCAATTTATACTCTAATAATAGCCTTTTCTTTTGTTATTTATATATATTTAACATTTCTCTGTATATCTGAGACCAGATAGTATTGTAGGAGACTCATTAGTAAAATATGAAACTGCTTCAAAATAGCTACATGAGTGCCGCTAATGAGTTTCAGTTTATTCAATGAAAAATTAACAAACGAGTCGAGCGACTGAAAGAGCGATGAGAGAAAGTTTGGTGACTATTACGGTAATGCCTAGAAACCTTCAGAACGACTCTGAATGAAGAAATATTGCTCTAAAGCTCTGAAGAGTAATGTATTGTTTTACAAAATATAGAGCACTAATGTGTCAAATTTCGTTTGAGTTGAAAAGTGGGTATAAACGATGAACAATGGGGTCATGAAAAAAACGATTAAATAAAATTATTATATTTTACTTATAAAGATATTCTTTTGAACAAATTTAATGTTTTACCTTCGACTTATCTTTAATAGTGACTCTTAAAATAATTAAGTCTAAAAATATAAATACATAAATTGTGACTTGAATTTTAAACATTCGATGTGAAATCTTCCTGAATAAGTTACCAAGATAAGGAACAACACGGAGCAATAAAGGCTTATATATTTTTAGAACTTCCAAAGTCACGTCTTATCATTGAATTCTCAAAGTATTTTAATAATAATTTCTGAAATTTCCACTTCCTTTTAATTAAAGTAAACAAAAACATTAATGATCATTTGATTGCCTTTAAACTTTCATCACGATCGATCTTATATTACAAACTAAACAATTTGTTTCATTAGACACGCACATTTATTTCCAGTTTTCTTCTTTATATGGAAAACATAGGCAAGAGTGAAAAGCCTTATCCGTTGAACTTGTTCGCAATGTATTCCCTTTTTCGCAAATCGGTCTGGTGTGAAATCGGAGTCCGCTTTCTACATGATTTCATTAACAAAATGAAACACGCATCTCTAGTGAATACGTCAGAAAAGTACGGAATGATAGTGGAATGATGTTGATTTTTTAAATTACGTTTTTATCCTGAGCCATCGCGTCATGCTATGGTTAACATTCTTCTGATTATTATTATCGTGCTAAAAGTTTCATCATATAGAAAGACCATAGACATAATTTCTTGGGACCCAGCCAAAATTCAGCATTTTTCTGTTCTTTTAATTTTATTTAGTTTACAAATAGTATCATATTATTATAACGCCGTTAGTACACCGAAGCATTCGCGTGCGGCAGCACTTTCATACTCGCCATTTCTTCAGACTTTCTCGGGTTACGCTGTGAAAAAAAACAATCAAGCCTATCCTACTGCGATTTAAATCAAATCTTTAAAACAGATTTGGATATTAGTTAAGATTTAGGACGAAATACATCAGTTTCTTACCATTCTTTTAATAATATTCCACATAATATACTGCGATATTGTATCTATAAGTTATTACTTACAACTACACCCTTGACTCTACAGCAACAAGGAATTTACGATCTCCATTCCATTTTGAATAGCCATAAATGAAGCGTTCATCTTAAAAGCCAATCTTGCGGTGTAACGATGAAACTCAAGTTTGGTATAGAAAAGGGTTAGTCATATATTTTAATGGTTTCAATCTAGTGAAAAATATTCTGGGAAAAATAAGTGTACTCATAAATATCTCGGAGAAAATACTTCCGTAAAGATAGTGTTCAGAATTAGTAGCTATTGAAAAATGAATAAAACTTTCTGTTAAATTAGAGGCCATTGGTTTATTTAACTGTATTTATTTTAAATACCTAATATTAAGATATAGAAACGTCGGTTAATAATGTCGGTATAATATTCTCTAGATTTTATAGATCACGTATCTTATTTCTTATTCTTAAAATCTGATAATTGGTATAAAAGTAAATAAATCATGTTATTGTCATCAAATATATTGCCGAATTTAGAGTGTTATATAACGACCCCAGGTGGCACAAAGAACATTTCCTAGAAGTGTAAAAGGTCTCGTTGCTTTGGGAAAATGAAAAAACAGTGTTCATGAAAATTGAAACATTTTTTGCGTACTTTAATTTAAATCAAGGTAGAAATGTTTAAAATTTATCCAAATAAAGGTACAGAGTCAAATATTTCACACAAATTTTGAATAGAATCTAATATCAAAGAGAATATAACTAGTAACGTATTATTATGGACAATGTTCGCCGCCCACGATATCAGTAACCATAATTTTAGGCATACAAAGGTCTAACTGAACATTGTTCATAACATGACCTAATTAAATATTGATATATATACGTTTAAAATTATACGTATACTAGCTTTTCGCCCCGGCTTCGCCCGTGGTACCTACATGTTTACGTTTTTTTCATAAAAACTATCCTATCTCTCAAGTTGGATCGAACTGCACATGGTGTGCGAATTTTATTATAATCGGTTAAGTGGTTTAGGAGTCCATTGAGGACAAACATTGTGACACGAGATTTATATATATTAAAGAATAGAAAGAAAGTAAATTATAAATCGAAAATAATTACAAAGTGAAATACACACAATATAACGATGAATATGCAATTATAATAATAATTGGAAAATATTGAAAATGTTAAATGCACCTGCTTGCCATGAGGAAATGACTACGTGGAACGGAGTTAATTTAGCGACTTAATTCTCATGGACTCCCATTGCAATTAAAATATGGAAAATTCAATTTACTCTCCTTATTACTTCATATATACATATTCACAAAAATATGAAGGAACATGCCAACTCCAATAATATATTTTGTTCATTTGCGGTTTTTATTTAATAAATATAAGCCTATACTAATAATGGTGAAGAGTTGTTTGAGTGCACGCGCTAATCTCAGTAACTACTGGTTCGTATGTAAAAAAAAAACCATTTTACTTCCTACTGCGCTACGACCAATATCAGTGGAGAAGCAATGAAAAATGATGCAATAACGGAAAAATATCCCTTTTTACGCATGGGTCAGCTAGTCATTATAAATAAACTTTTATAAGAAACTAGCGGTCCCCCCCGGCTTCGGCCGTGGTACATTTTTACGTTTTCTCTCCATAAGAACCATCCTCGTACTTCAAGAAATGTAATAAAAAAAGAATTAACGAAATCGGTTCAGTTGTTCTCGAGTAATATGCGCTTACCAACACATTTTGCGATTCATTTTTATATTATAGATTACACGCGAGGTTGGTTTAAATAATAGTTTGAATTTAATAAGATTGTACTGCGATTCTACACAGCTACCTAATTGATGTAGGTAGTTGATAACAAATCGCAGCAAGTCAACGACTTCGACAACGAGCAAAGTGAGGGTAGTTGGGTCGAACGTCGTATAAACAATGTCCGAGCCCCTAGGCACGATTCGTACGAATGCGCCACGAGTCAAAGGAAAGCGGCAATTTATAGTATAGACAGTGACAGCTACATTGACAACTATTCATCCACAAAAATATTAAATCAAAAGTTACGTCTACTATAATATTAACTTTCATGCAATATCCCATCTAAGTTCGTAGTATGGAAACTCTAATCTGCTGCAAACTGAGCCCGAAAGGCGAAATGTATACTAACCACAGATTATCACAGTTATTACTTTGCCGTTATTATGAGCAAAGATTAAGACATGTAATTAGGTTTGGCGTTCATGTTATAATAAATGTTTTTATTCTAAAAGTGTGATTAGGATAATATTATGTAGATGGAAAAAATCTATAAATATTATTAATGACTAAGTAAATCTATTATTATAATATTTTTGTAGCGAAACTTCTTGCTTTTCGAGCCGCCAACGAAATGCATACTTGATGTATGTATCTCATTAATTTTGGAATATGAATACTTACCTTAATAAGTCGACCGCCTACTGTAATATGCATTATAAAATATTCAAAAATGATTCCAGATTTCCAAAGAAAATTGTAACTTATATGCATTAGCACTAGGTTGAAAACAGGTGCATGAAACAAACACATAAATATTTATCACGAATATATTTCTTATTAATGAGGAAGGCCCGTCTTGTATAAAAGAAAAATGTTATGGTCACAAAACACCGCAAGGCTTTATTCATAAAGAAAATATATTATGCCTCGGGAAAATGTTTCCGTACCGAATATGTTACATTTCCGTGTATTATTTTCATAAGTTTCTACGATTAAAATATACAAATACGCAGAGGATCATAATATGTACATTAGGTACAAAAAAGCTTCAATATTAAACTCAGTTTTTTTGCTATGTACCTATTAGTTTCTTAATTAATATACCCATGTTAGAAATAAGAGCGTGAGCATAAACCTCGAAAAGGAATAGAATAGCATTACAAGAACAAAATAATATCAAAACAAGAAATCGCTATAATCACCTGTTTTATTTATAGCAATCTTAATTTCATACTCACATTGATTTGTCAATCAACGTTTGTCTCACTTATAAATTACTATGTTTTCGTCCGCGGCTTCGCCCGCGCAGCCGAAGAAAAACCCGCATAGTTCCCGTTCCCGTGGGATTTCCGGGATTGCATCATTTTCCCGGGATAAAAAATAGCCTATGTCCTTTCTCGGGTATCAAAATATCTCCATACTAATTTTCATGAAAATTGGTTCAGTAGTTTAGGCGTGATTGAGTAACAGACAGACAGAGTTACTTTCGCATTTATAATATAAGTATGGATAGTATGGATAATTATTGTACAGTAATCATTGTACGCAAGTTCAATGATTTTATAGTATGTATTAGATCATAACCTAGTATATGTATTACTCTAACAGAGAATAGTCGTGTACTTAGTAATAAATGTATCGAATAAGTTTGTGTGTGTTTTGATTTTTAAATAGGATCGTGAATTTTTTATGAAAGTGCTTGATGATAGTTTAATATTGGAATTGACTACCTATATGACGTAAGTAAATCAAGTTCCTTATGTAGAATATTTCAATTGAATACTACTTTATTAATCTGATAATTATGAATCTTCCTCACCAAACTCCGTTTATTATTGTTTAAATCTCAAATTAAAGACTTTTAAAACAAATCTTGTGTTTATAAATTAACGCGGTGTAGCGGCATTACCGATAACACACATCTGCGAAAACTAACCATTAGCAATTACCATAGAGTAGAAATTTAACTAATCCTCGAAGGAACATGTGCCTTGTGCAGTAAGCCGATAGTGCCAATAGTTATAAACATTGACCTTGTTTATACTATGGTATAATATGCGTGTGATAATCGACACTATTGGTTTATGTGTGTAAAATTATACTTTAGATATCGACTACTTGGTTATGAAATATTATTGTATAAATATAATTATATTTGTTCGTGAAAATACGCTCAGCATCTTAATATCACGTTTTACACGACTGGAGAAAGATTATTCGGTACTTTTTTAATAATGGATGTAGAGTCCCTTAGAAATGGCCTATAATTTCTGTGTTTCTGCGGAGCAAAAATATTAGGGTCCAAGGTAGGGTCCAGCTCATAATTCATGCAATTAAATTTAATGTTCGCAGGCATTTTTCGCGAGTTGCGTACTTGGTATAAAGTATGAAAAATAAATTGGAGAGGCGGTGAACGGTGTAGTCCTTAATTTCTTAACTTTGGTAGAGACTTGAGTTATGTCATACAATTGGTACTTAAGAAATTATTTTCATGACGTGCCTTCTTTGAATAAATTTCTGTCGTGACTTTTATTCTATCTGCTATGAATTTTGTGTTTTTTATAGGTACTAACATGTTTTTCTTTAATTTAAAATAATTAAAAAGAACTATTTGACCATTATGTAGAGACCTCAATAACCTTAGAATAAGGGCAGCCGAGCATTATCTCGTGAATGCGAAGGAATTCCACACAAACCCTTGAGGTCCCCATGTCCCCAACATACCTTAGCTTTGAATTAATTAAGGTCTCAACTTTACCTACACTTCACCATTATGTGTATGACTGGCTTTTGTAACTTCAACGATGGATTGAAGTGAAGTTTTAACTTTATACTTACTTAGATTTTGTACCAAGTACTAATTTTAAGAATTATTTTGAGTCTGTTACATCGTTCAGTAGGTATGTCAATTGAGTTTCTCTATAAAAGGTATTTTTTTTTTAAACAGAACTATGGTGTATATTTAACTAGCTTACCGCCCGCGACTTCGCCAGCTTTGTCTAAAACCTAATAAATTATAAACTAAAACCTTCCTCTTGATATCTATCTATTAAAAAAACCGCATCAAAATCCGTTCCGTAGTTTTAAAGATTTAAGCATACAAAGGGACATAGGGACAGAGAAAGCGACTTTGTTTTATACTATGTAGTGACGAATGTATTGGTCATTAAAATGAGTGGCTTTCGTAAAGGGAAAGGATACACCAATCGCTTAAATTCAACTTAAATTTATCTGAAGATTTATGCTAAAAATCGCTTTTCAAATTTTTTAACAAAGCATAAATCATCATAAAATCCAGATTCAGGATTTTTAACAGTTGAAAGTTTGAAACGGAAAGCTGCCGGAAAAGTCTTTTGTGCATAAAAGAACAAGCCTTCAAAAACTAACCTAAAGGATTTATCCAACGCTATGATTCATTTTAAAATAACACAAATCCGTTTATGAACAATCATTTAATTGCATCTGGCTGAACACGTGTGTTCCTGAAATAGCTGATCAAGGCGGAACTATATTTGACGTTACTTTAAATAATTATGTTTGAATCGGATTAATTCTTTAATGTACCATGACGGTTTAGACATGGTTTAGACGTATTATTGTTTATTCAATTGCTATAACGCTTGCCTAGTAACAAATATGAATTCATGTGGGTATTCATATCTAGCAAAATTGGGAGTAAAACTTTATAACTTCTTATTATGAAAATAACAAAGGCAGAAATAAAAATCGCTCGTTAAAATTTCTTTGATCTGACTCCTGCTAGCGAGCCTATTCAATTTCACGCACAATTGAAATTACGCATATTTACCAATTCATTAATAACATGTCTTGCACAACGGTTTAATTATCATCATTAAGAGCCAATTTCGTGCTATAAATAAAGCTCCTGTTCCAAATAATGAATCGAAACAGAACACTCGTTTATTACCGTATTTTCATTTCGACGCTGTCTCACGAATTATGTGCATTGCTCACTCAAAACGCGGATAGTCATTACGTTGGCTATACGAACTCGACATGAATGCTTCGTAATTTAAAAATACATCAGACATGATAAATGGCATTTGATATTTGCTGTCTTTTTGCTGTATATCTGCTCTTGTTATTTTACAATGTCCAGCGCGCCGTAAAATTTGGTAAACTTGTTTTATTTATGTGGGAAAAATTACTATGAATATAATGCTTCAAAAAAGAGGCGATCACAAAAACCGGATTTGTTTGTATATTTATTTTGTATTATTAGTATAACATCTAAAAATTATAACAGACTAAATATTTCTAACGAGTCAAATCTTGAGATTCATTGGACACAAAACATATTTATGTAATTTAACAATACTTTATTTATTTTATAAACAATAACCAATTATGATACTGTATGTATTTCATAGATATTAATCTGACCTTCCAGGTGAACGAATTTACTGCTAGGAGGCTGGTATAATTCGGCTAACAATATTACGTCGCCGGAGCAGCATGTAATGACATTGAATGTCTATTACAATGTCAATTCAAGCCCATCACGTACCTACATGAGAATTATAAGCACTGTACATTATAACGTTTTGATCTCGTAAACTTTGTACTATCATAATTACTTAGATATCGAGAAAAGCTCGAGATTTTACCCCCTTTTAGTGGTTTTCACAATTTTTCTTATGTTGAAGACTGTTTTACATTGATATTTTACTACGTTACATTTTGTGTCGAAATTCACGCAAAAGCCTTCTTAGCCTCTTCATTAAAACTGATGTATCAACTTAAAATTTCTTGTCTATATAATTTTAACATATGAAATAGTTCTTTCTGTATTTAAATTGCAAAAAATAATAATAGGAGAGGTAGGTAGAATAGGTAGTATCTAGGTAGGAATAAAATTATATTTGCTAAACATAACCAGATCACTCATCACATGCATCACATTTCTTACATGAATGAGTACCAGTTGAAAAAGAATATCATCTACAAATCACGACACAAAGATACCTTGATTATTTAAAAATACACATTTAATCAGAACATTAAAAATATTCTATTTTGGGAAATTCCGTAAATTGGCAGCACTCAACACCCGGAAAGTTGCGTGTATTTCACTTCATTCATTACATTCCGTGATTCGAGCTCGCCTCTTTGAGCAATCTACATCGGCCTTAATTTCCGGAGAAAAAATCTTCGAGAATCTTCTTTGAAAATTAGGTGAGATATTTTGCAGAGTAAAAGTTCCTAAGGCAGAACAATGGGAGATAAATACCTATATTGCGATGAAAAGTTCTTGAATTGATTTTAATTTTATTATAAGTTCAAGATTTTAACATAGATTGTGGGGAAAAAAACAAATAAATTAGAAAAAAATACTAAGAAAATGTTTAGGTATAATGGCTTGAAACCTTTACTTGAAACAACTGTAGTATTAGGATTATTATAGTATATTAACATTATGTATAGGTACGTTATAGCCGAGTGTGTTTTATTCTATATTCATGGTTATAGGCGCATAATAGCAGCATAGAAGCAATCGCTTTGAGAAGCTGCTCGCTCTATGGGGACCAACTTATGGCATTTTATTATGAACAGTGTGCAAAGAGAAACGCCCATATTAAACAGACATAAAAAAAAATCATTTAATAAAGCTAAAAATATTATTTTACAAAATTAGACGGTCAAAGAAAAATATCGACATTCAAATAAAATTTACAACTTCGTATAAAATACATAGAAAATTGTGTTTCCATTGTTATTTGAACACTTAAAGGCCGTCTATCTAGCCCATTATTTTCAAGATAACACTTTTGCGTTGCAAAAACACTTAAAATAATTGCAGCGTGGAATATTTTATTTCTGAATGCGTTCGCTGTTTTTAATATTATTTTTATTTTCACTTTTATCATGTTCATAAATTTCAATAAACAACATCAGACTTTTAAGTGTAATCGCATAGATTTTAATGAGCTCTTACTTTATGGTACCCAATTGGGTAAACGAGCTTTAATATTTTTGATTTATTTTCTTATACGTCGAAGTCATAAACAAGTTGACACTAAATTATGTGAACACGGGTCTCAATTTTCCAAGTGCCTCTCAAGGATCTATCGCTCGATTCAGTTATTATTGTAATAAAAGTATTCGTAAATAAATTTACTATGTTTACGAAGTCTCCAAGAGTACAGTAGGAGACGCTCGTAAATTGTTATTTTATTAGACATGTTTACTTTATATTGTGTATTCGCTTGATAAAGCGTTGTCCAGGGTATTTCCAAGGTCTACATGTTTATTGTTTACAATTGAAATAGAATAAGTATTACGTAAATACAGGGTGTCTCAAAAGAAAGTTTATATTTTGTGGATGAATAAAAAAAAGTAAGCGGTGTATTGAAAAAATGTTTATTAATTATTAAAGTGTATAAACGCAATGTAAATTATTAAAGTGAACGCAATGGACTGCATTTGGACGATATTATTTTTAAGAAATAAATTCCCATATTATGCACTTTAATAATTAATAAACATTTTTTCAATACACCGCTTACTTTTTTTTTATTCATCCACAAAATATAAACTTTCTTTTGAGACACCCTGTATAATGTGCGACCGCCCCTTTGGAACAGTGGTTTACGCGTGATCGTAGAACCGAGAGGTCTTGGGTTTGATACCCGGTGGAGAACAAGAAGGCTGATCACCTACTTGTCCCTAAAGAAAATCGATCAGTGAAACAGATGTATGCATAATGCATCTGCTCCCTACCCCACTAGGCGACATGGGACTGCACTAATATAATTTTATATTTTCTCTCCTATAGTAAATACTGTTCTCTACATGGATAGGTACTTATTATGATCGAAATGATTCACAAGCAATAATCAACAACTGAAAATTAGTGGTGTCAAATATTCATTGAATATTGCGAATTTAATGAATCATTGGAATATTTATCGTATCCATTTCAATAGGAAAATACGAGGAAATATTAATGGAAAATATAATTCGAGGATCAGTTTGATATATTATATACCTAGTACATACAGTACCTACTCGCAAAAGATATGATGTTCTTTATATGTTGCTTTGATGAAATCGATCATCCACACCTCTTGAACAGCAGATGTTCTAACAAAATCGTTTGATATTTATATATCACGCTACATCATACGAGTATAAAGAAGTCAATACAAAATGTACATGAAATAGAAAATTACGATGATACATCGCCCCCGCTAAGCTCATAAGAACGTCTTCCAAAGAATAAATCACATCCAAGGGTTACAATAAATAGTCTTAATAAGCCAAACTCTGAATTCGGGGAAGGCTATAAAAAGGTCATAGCTTCTTCACACTGCCTTGAGTTCATCAAATCTCCCGGATAAAGGTTCAACTAATATATATCTCGAAAGGGATTGGTTAATGTCGTGTATGACAAAGTTTATGGTTAAGCCCGTGTTTATAGGCATCACTAGATAAACGAACAAGGAATTTTCGTGTGCTAAATGGATCTTAAATTTGTGGATGACGTCCATGAAATCTCTGGCGTCTATCTTTACCGAAAATGGTTTGAACAAATTTAAAAAGAAAGACATTATATACGTAATTTAAACAAAAAAAAAACATTTTTAGAACTGTATAGGTATATTTTATAGCGGTATCTGTTATAAATTGGATTCCAAAACAGTCAAGATATAAGATTAAAAAGGATATCATTCAATTGAAAAACGGAAACTTTTTAAATTAAAAATATATTACGAAAAAAGCAAGAAAGGTTCAGCGTACATTGTAATATTTAATAAAATCCAGAGGGTGGAAATCAAATAATGTTTCATATTTGATTGCCAAATATTTACAATGTCATTTTATTAAATAGGGATAGGTATTACGGGTTCTGAAAGCTAAAATTCATCGGACTGTAAAACATCGAGTTAACTATAATATCCATTATTGTATACCTTGAAATGTGTATTCAAAATACGCCAAAATCCATCTTACACCAACGCCACGTTAACAATTCGAAAAACTTTCATTAAAAACTACTTTACTCGAACTGTCCAAAATACTTGGAGTGTGAATTGAAAACGAGATTTATAGAAGACTAGTATTTCTTTCGGCTTACTTTGTAACATACTATGAAATTGCAATGTGAGTGATTTAGTACCACTTTGTTTTAAAATAGAATCTTCTCTCTTTGGTCAGATTTTATTATAATTGGCTGGACAAGGGCTGGACAGATTTTATTATGAACTTTAATATTATTTTCAGGAGTGGATAAACCTTGATAAATTTTAATATTATATTTGCTAGAATATATCTGGTATTTAGAGGTGCCTCAGGAATTTTTAATGTGTAGTGAGATATCCAAAATAATCACACTTTAATAAACTTTAATAATTCACTATAGCTGCTAAATCTTAGATGTAAGTTTTATTCCATTTATGCTTCAATAGCTTTGGATACTTTCTATCTCTGCTTATACAGCTCCCAAAGTTATAGGAAGGATTTGGATTTCCAGTCTCCAACTTTCACCTTCAAACAAAACGCTGCTTTCACAAAACTATTTCAAATTATACGGTTCTTGATTCTCATTTAATAATTGTACAATCTAATGTATTGAATCTAATATATATTATAAAGGCGAAAGTTTGTAAGTATGGATGTATGGATGTATGGATGTTTGTTACTCTTTCACGTAAAAACTACTGAACCGATTATAATGAAATTTAGCACACATATAGAGGGTAACTTGGATTAACACATAGGATAGTTTTTATCCCGGAAATCCCACGGGAACGGGAACTATGCGGGTTTTCCTTTGCAAACGCGGGCGAAGCCGCGGACGGAAATCTAGTACTATATAACTTTGTAACGGAACATGTAGTTTATATAATTTATTAAATGATATACCTATATTAAAAACAGTTAACAATTAATTGTGTGAATAAATAGTAATAATTGGACTCATTTGATGGTATTAAAATGAAACATTACAATAGATCTAACAAAAAACAATTTAAAAATAAACAAATATGTACATAATTCGAAAACATGAATTACAACGAGTTCAATTGATGCTTGAATGGATATCAATAATTGACTGACTACTGTCACTACTGTGAACTGAAATTGGAATGATTTGAATAATTATTAAACGAAACTGAGAACTAAATAACACAGTTGACAGACATATACGTACCGTTCTAAACCCTTTTAGAACAAAATTGGTTGTCATTTGAGTTGATCCAAGCTTATAAAATAAGTATTAAAAAAAGATTAGTATATAATTTTCAAAGTATCCGGGAACATGAAATCCTACAGTGAAAACTATTCTCTCTCTTGAACATAGTTGAGTCCATGTTGAGTCAATGGGAAATTCTCCACAAAGAATGATTTTCGTTTATAACAAAGATTATTTCCAAGAAAGTTCTTCAAACGCTCGCAACATAGTTTTTCAACTGTAAAACCAACTATCAGGTGTTTCCTTCAGCAAGATCTCTTAAAACTAATTGAGACTGCAGCTTGAGAGTTCTTGCACTAAACTAACTGACCCAGATGTATATCTTTATAATGGGAAACATTTATCAACTGTTTTATAATTGGGTATGAAAAACAAACGATAAGTGACTTTTACTTTAAACATTTACATTCTTATATACGTATACTAGCTTACTGCCTGCGGCTTCGCCCGCTTTGTCTAAAACCTAATAAATTATATACTTAAACCTTTCTCTTGAATCACTCTATCTATTAAAAAAAACCGCATCAAAATCCGTTCCGTAGTTTTAAAGATTTAAGCATACAAAGGGACATAGGGACAGAGAAAGCGACTTTGTTTTATATTATGTAGTGATATTCTTTTGAGAAGCTCCTAGCAGTACCTACATACGAATTACAATACGAATGATACGTCCTTTTAGTTTTTTTATTTAATCTCAACAAAAACATTTTAATTGCTAGCAATTGAACCCAACTATGTCTACAGTGCAATTATTCCATCTCTCATAAACCCTAACCATTTACGAGGTCCTTCTGATTAATATACAACATACGTATAGGCTAAAGCACTTCCGTCCGCCATTAACGGAAGTCGAACATTAATTGAGGGTGTAACGAGGTTCCGCTCAAATGAGACCAAATTTAATTAAAATGACCAGAAGCACATGTTGCTTGAAATATCATGTTTAAGTGTACCGCTTTCTAATTAGTATAGAGTAGAGTGTTTCGCTCTTTGTAGGCTGTTTACAGTTTCAAAACGGCGTAATTCATTATCCAGGGTTTGTTATTGGTTAAATTAATGTAAATACTTCATTTTACAGGAATGGTATAAACAATAGTAATAAAAAGATTGCAGGAAATGTAATTTATCTTTTTCCTACTTTTTTAGACACGTTATCGTTACACATTAAATTGTTATTTTGAAGTCGGTTAAAAACACGCTAGTTAATGATTAAAACATCGCAAATACGTGCGTATGATTTTTATTATATTTTTGGTTTATATTTGAAAGTTATACAACATTATATACACGCAACATCAAGTTTTACTTACACAGCAAAATAAAATTATGAAACAGTAACTTCATTTAGAAGAGATTCGCTATACTCCCAATCTGATATCGTCTGTAAGATCTCAAAAGTTGTATGACAAACGCAGTTAAGGTAAAAGCATACATTAGCGGGTAACCGTTTCCAAACTGCTCGGAATATGGAAAAGTTTGTTGCCAAAGTACGTACCATTTGAACAGCATTCACCTGCAAATGCTATTGCTTTGCGCTAATGTAAATTTCGTTGGAAAATTTCATCTATTTACTCGCACAACTCCGGTCTAACTGTAGTCTGTGTAAGTAAATTATGAATATGATATGAAAGTATTTTAAACTAGCTTTTACTTGCAGATAGAGATGTCTATGTATCCAATAGAATGTTTTTTTTTTTTTAATTCTAGATAGGGAAGCGCTTGACCACAATCTCGCCTGATGGAAAGCTAAGATGTGGTCTAAGATGGTACGCGCTTCTCTAGCAGGTACCGGTTCACTCTTCACTCGAAGACCCCCATATTGTACTCGTTGGGGAACACAGATTCAGGAAGCGCGTTCCAGTCCCTTGCGGTTCGAATGAAAAATTTGGAATCGAACTGCTTAGTCCGGGTACATGGTTCGTCCACCATATGCGATGCCTAGAATCTGTTCACCTCGACGATCGATGGAAGAACGGGGATGGCGGAACAAGTTCGTGTAGTTCCGCTGCGCACGAGTTTGAGTTGCATTTGAACTCTACATAATAACAAATATAAGTTTATCGTAAGCATACATAATGCTCGGAAGAAATTCAACATCACATCGCCCATAAACATACAATATATAACACATAGTACTAGCTTTTATTTTATTACAACCATAGGCGAATGCAGATATTTGACACAGGCAACTAATTAAATTAAACCATTAAACATTTTCTGTATTATATAGTAGAGATCGTTTTGTATTGCATATTTGCTGTTTAGTTATCTTAATAATAAACGAATTGTACAAGGTACCAAACACAACAGAAAATAAAGAAAAAATATCGACTAAAGACTGAGAATTGATTACAATTAGGGCATATAACAGACGTCTGTGCCGCCGCAGCGAACAGTGAAGAGCGGTCAACTGCACCAATGCTAATTGCTTGCACTTGCGTTAAACTAAATCTTATTAAGTTGCGAAGATCTTCGTAAATGCAATTAAATTATAGTATAAACGTTGTATGAAATATATATTTGATAAGTATTAAGAAGTGATATTGTTCTAGTCATTATAAAGAGATATTTTGGTTTCTACGCGAATTTAGTATCATGTTATACG
This sequence comes from Colias croceus, assembly GCF_905220415.1. Taxonomy (NCBI): domain Eukaryota; kingdom Metazoa; phylum Arthropoda; class Insecta; order Lepidoptera; family Pieridae; genus Colias; species Colias croceus. The sequence goes on along the minus strand of NC_059541.1, from coordinate 3,255,627 downwards.
ATGAAATTTAAGATATCATAGTTTAGTTAAATTTTTCCTTTAGGTATTATTTTATTATTCAGAATGTGATAAATCCAATAAATTAGTAATATACTAAAAATTTATTAGTATTCCGATTATAGAGTTATAAACACATCGAGCGTTGTTTATGTTCAGAGTACTACTATTTTATCGCACCAATTTGTAAACTAGAATAACGGTTCCAGTGATTATTTTCCTAAAAAAAAAAAACAAAAATATCTACATGTCTTTAAAAACGTAGGTAAAAGCCCTAATTTTTTATTTAGTAGGAGATGCATCCGTTTTTCCACCCGAAGATATTAAAATTAAAGAGATAAATAAAAAAATACGATACCTACTGATGTTCGAACTAAATGCTTGCGTTTAAATATTATGGAAAAATTTCCGAGACTGAAATACTGGATACTGGATAATATCATAACTCGGCATTTCTCGGTACCTAAAGTATAAACTGGTTGGATTTAAATTCTAGATCTTATGCTTGACATTTACATTCCTCCAATTATAGGATGTAGATTTTTAATAAACATTTGAACCAATTTTTGTATCTAGTGTATTTAGTAAAGAAGAATGTCAAAGATTCGCACTAATATCCACTGAGAGGATAGGGAATTTACAAAATAAAAATATTTTATAGTTAGCTCATATAAATATAAAATTTTAAGTCACTTTCCATTATTAATGCGATGCTATGAAATTCAAATGATAATTTTCGAAATTATGCCCCGCCTCGTACTTGTACCCCACATACAATTTAAATTACACGTGCTTTAAGTATCATCCACCACGGAAATTAATTTAAATAAATTGTCTAACCGGAGATTCCACAAATATTTGTGTTTAACCTAACCCTAATTGCAAATTTACTCGCGGTTCAACCTATAAGCGTGTCCACACAAAGCGAAAAGCCTCGCGAAGCATTTTCCGCGTGAAGCAGTTCAGTCCAAATATTATATTATACTAGCTGTTTCCCGCGGTTTCACCCGCGTTGCTCCGCTCCTGTTGGTCTTAGCGTGATGATATTATAGCCTATAGCCTTCCTCAATAAATGGGCTATCTAACATCGAAATAATTTTTAAATCGGACCCGTAGTTTCTGAGATTAGCTGTTCAAACAAACAAACAAACTCTTCAGCTTTATAGTATTAGTATAGATTAGTCTACCTATGATGCAGTCTGTGTGGACGTGCCTTCACAGCACACGCGTTTTCATCGCCGAGTCACGGCACGCGAACAATTTCTTCGCGAGGCTGCTCGCTTTATGTGGACCCGCTTATTTCAGATTAATTTTGTAACATAGCACATTACGCTCTCAACTCGCATTTGTTTCGGGAAACAAAATTGTATTTAATCATGAATATTTCTACTGACAGGTTTAAGGCTAAAGGCGCGTCAAACCAAATTATCCCCTAAATAAATTTGCCAGCTAGCTCCGGGCTACCAATTTGTCATGGAATAAGAAAATTAATTTTGTTTATTCTCTTTTTGAATATAATTCAAACAATAGCTTATTTTAGCAATCAGTGCCTATATGTTACATTTTCCTATACCTAAAGAAAATAATGTTAAAACGTAAACGCATTCTCGTCTCCATAGTTTGCTTCAGGAATTTTGGCTTGGTGAAATACAAAACGTAATATCCAAGTACCAAAGCGCTCTCAATTAGATACATACTAGTAGTTGAAATTATCCATTTTAAATAGATATCCATTACATTCGAATCAGTGATAGCGTAAGTGGAAATTAGTGTTCAAAATCCAATACTATTTAATCGTTACGTAACATTTGATTACATTTGTTATTAGGATATTCTGTGGTTTTAAACATATTTATTTAAATAGTGTAATACAAAATAATAAAAACTGATTCTTAATAGAATTTGCTGACGTTACAATGTGCGTAATTTGACTCCGTCTTTCATTTTATCTCACTGATTATCATAATACATTATTAAAGGAAAGATCGTAGTACCTAGAGATATTAGGCTTGCGGCAAACTCGCCAAACTTCTGTGAAATTTCTTATCATCAATTTTCTTGTCTTATTGTTCTTTTAAAGTATCGTAACTTTTTGAATAACTCCAGCGCAAAAAGAACTTTTATCATTAATATTAAGAATGGAAATCAATATTATGCATTCGGACGAGAATTTTAATAAGTTTGCTTCAAGAATTTGTGCATTCAGTTCAGTTCTCGAGTTATTAGGGATTGTTTCAGTTCATTGAATTTACAGAAAATAGTTCTTGTTGGACTGAGCAATTTGTACAGTTTATTGGATTTCATAATTTGTTAATTTCGTTAGTTAGCTTTGAAAATTTAATGGAAAGTTACAGTACAGTCTAGATTGTACAACATCAACTTCAATGTTATATTTTGAAAATTCTAGAAGTGTTATTTCATTTTCAGTTAAAGGTTGCTAGTTTAAAACTTATTTCCTTTCGAATATAAGATTTAGTTTCGAATTGATTTAAAGTTTATGTTATGAATAAACGAATAAAATCAACCATAGCGTGTGTTGTATGCGTTCAAAAGAACAATATATCACATAAATTAAGTAAACTTAAACTTGGGAACCTCATCATACCGAGCAATTGAATCGATAATTGTATTTACTATTAACTTTGATGAACTTCCGAGAATTTCTTCATTTTAGATATTGAGCCATTTCGGCTTAACTTAAAATTAGCAATTTATTGGCGGTACGAAACGTGTACACAAGAATTTCGCGTATCGTTTTAGTGATAACTAGCTGCGCCCCACGGTTTTACCCGCATTGCTCCGCTCCTGTTGGTCTTAGCGTGATGATATTATATAGCCTGTTGCCTTCCTCGATAAATGGGCTATATAACACCGAAATAATTTTTCAAATCGGACCTGTCGTTCCTGAGCTTAGCGCGTTCAAACAAACAAACAAACAAACAAACTCTTCAGCTTTATAATATTATATAATATAAAAATAATAGTATATAGTATCCCACCAAAAACATTTTCATGTAAAATGTTGCCAAGACGAGCCCATATGACTCGCACTGTCAAAAAGTTATCAGATCTCATGTAGAGCCAAGCTTCTAAACACTACACGCCCTAACTCTACAAGGCCTAACTTCACAAACTCTACACCTTAGTCAAAATATGTGGCTTATGACGCGCACGGGCGCTTCGCTTGGCTCGTCTTGGCGGCACGTCTTGTTGCTCGTGCGAATACTGGATTCAAAATAAAAATTCACGTCGATAATAAAGAATAAGTAGTCAATGGACAATTTACCATATAGATCTTGTGCGATTGTTACTTTAACCCTACATAGAAATCCACCTTTTAATGTAACCGTAATATTATATGTTTATAAATATTTCATTAAAGTAAAAAAAAAATATGTAGTACTTATTAGAATGGTATATTTTTTAAACAATTATATAAATATTAAATATACATTTCTCATTTTATGAAATACAGTTTTATTCTCAGTACGCCACCGAGTTTTTGTATTAAATTTCTACAAAAACATCGTATAAACCAACAAATACCTTATGCAAATGTATTCAAACTCAAAATTCAAAAAACTTAAATCAGTACGTAGCAATATTTAATATTCTTTGCCCGATTCCCGCTCCAGTTTTATAGAAATTTATTTTTCAGAATCGTAAATCGGATGAAAAAACAAAGCTACGAAGCGAAAACATGAACCAATAATAGTTTGATATGAAGAGATAATTTAAAATCACATCCATTTAACATTATCCGATTTGGTCCGAACATGAAAACTCTTTTAAAAGCTCAAGCTTTTAATGTGATGAATTCGTTTTACGAAAAGCCTTTTACGAATTTATCCCAAAGTCAGAGCATTAGGAATTTGAAATCGAACCGAAGCGTGTTAAGTGCTAAAACCACAATTCAAGAACATTAAAATAATTAATATCTTTATTCAAAGAAACATATTTTGCCTTAAAAAGTTTCCGCCGAAAACGAATACCTTCGTTCTTAGCGATAGTAAATATGTCCGAAGTTGGGAAGGAATCTAATTTAAATCGTCCCTTATTTTACAAAGGAAACTAATTAAAGTCCAACCTTTGTGGAAATTTGAAGTAAGAGGGAGATGCCTGAATGGTATTCAGAACGAGTACTCAAGGGATCGGGAAAGGTTAAAAATATTATTTTCGAAAGATGTTTAAAGGGTTAACTTAGAAATAAATTTATTCTGTAATATTATAATTTTAAAATTAATGTTAATACTGAAAATCAGAGTTTATTTATTATTTTGTCCTGAGTATTTACCAATTTAAGGTTAGATAATGTTATTTTCCTGGTAATAATTATATTATAAATCTCATAGAACAGTCCCTTAGTCATCTATTAGATGACTTCGAGCTGTGCCTCGAGTGATTCATAATTTTAATTCTTAGAAATCGACACATAGTTTATTATACGAAATAGATTTTTATCTATTTCCTCGTAGTGTAATACATATAAATATCTATTTAATCGTCTTTAACCTATTTATGTAGTCGTTAATTTAGATGGATCGTTAGCTTTACATATAACTTTGACTAGGTACTCAAAAACTCATTCCACAACTTAAATTTTTTTTTAATACGTAGCAAAAAGTATTGTAGTCAATTTTATTTGATTTATCTAATATCCCTATTTATTTTTTCCTATTTCGCAAATACAAAGACGACTTGATCAAAACGTTTCGATTGGCGATTGATCAATTATATCTCTATCAATCAGAAGCCTAACGAACAGAGGAAAACCGATATAATACGTCGAGAAAACGTTCATACATTCGTTTTCCAACTAAACGTTTATCGTGCCATTGACACGTGCATTACCCAAACAAATGAGGCCTTAAAGCCGACGCCGTCGATCGTAAACCACATGTTGAATGCCAATACTATAATAAATAGCCTCCGTATCGGACGCAAAAGCCGAATTGCGTCTCGCTAATCCATATATGGGTTCACTGCGGTATAATTGTATACTTGGTTTGCATGTTAATTATTTGGCAATCATAGATCGAACTTTAACAATAATGGTCTTACCACGAAACAATTAAAACACAGTTTAACTTTAAACCAGGGATCTGTCACTTTAATAGTTGTGTATGCAAAATACGCCCAAGAGAACCCGCGCTTAAAATTAAACCCTGTAAATCTAAAGTTTTTTGTGGTAAGACAGTAAAACTTCCTACAAAAATAACTGCTTATTTACGTAGAAATTGCCTTTGGAAGCAAAACATCTAAAAATTTATCCGTTTTATGCCCAGTAAAAGTGAACGCACTGACCCAGCAAGTTTTTCCATAAAACTAGGCATTATTGAAGTCATTTAAGACGAAAGTTGTATAATCGTATAAGGCAAGTAGTTTGTGAACTTTCGATGCGAGTTTGTTTGTAAATAGTCGCTTTCGGTGGCTGGTCCAGTATTATCCACCGCCATCATACATATAAGTGTACTTTCTTTGATTTTCTCCGAGTTTTATTATCATATAAACTTTTTTATTTGCAAACTCTTAAAAGGTTTTGCAGAATATATTGCGGACGCAACACTTATGCTGAGTTTAACTATAATACATATTCAATACCTACATGATATACTTCCATATTTTTTTTGCTATTTTTCCTGTTATCCCTTGTCACTCTTTCGTTATAGGTAGTAGGTAACAAAGGTAATAAATAATCTGTATACTTTTATATCCATATCAGATTGTCCATATTATGTCATCATTATCAGCCAAGTTTTGTCGCCACTAAAGGGTAAATAATTTTACTCTACATATTATAATTTAGTTACTTTTCTGAAAATGTTATTTAAATCACTACATACCTAGTATAAAACAAAGTCGCTTTCTCTGTCCCTATCTATGTCCCTTTGTACGCTTAAATCTTTAAAACTACGCATCGGATTTTGATGTGGTTTTTTTTAATCGATAGAGTGATTCAAGAGAAAAGTTTTAGTATATTGTTTATTAGGTTTTAGACAAAGCGGGTGAAGCCGCGGGTGGTAAGCTAGTATTACATAAAATAAATAAAATATTGTGCTATTCTTATATCGTAAAGACAAAGCAAAAAATACAATCTAAATCTAAATTTATTCGAAAATAAATGAAAATTTAAAAGGCGATAGCGAGTACTGATAATTTAAATTAAACTCAGTAAAGATAATAAAGAGTTTCATTTATTCGCTCGTCATCGTTTCCTTTTGGTTTATTGAAAAATAAAAAGTTTTGTCAAACATAAATGAAAGTGTATACTTAAATCTTACTTAAATATACATTTACTTATTTGATTGTAAATTTTAAACTCTGTAGTCAAGAACGTTTTTTTTATATTTCTAATAAACAAAGAAGTATTTATATGCCCCAGAATTTGAATTAAGTATCCTAAGTACTTACTATAAAAAAAAATGTTTCTAACATAAACAAACATTTGTAGAGAGATCGTGAAAGCTGATAGCGTCGATTCGATTCAGAAAAGAAAATTAAAACACTCCATTTACAAAGCTCGAAAAACAAAATTCATTGCCCTTTCGACATTTAACCTACAAAAACGATTGTTCCGCTCGAAACTCGGACAGAAATCAATCTGAGGTCGAATTTCTATATATCTGTATATTTTTGTTGACAAACACCAATTTATTTAAAAATTTAAAAGTATGTTTATAGAATATCAAGAGTAGTTTAGAAACTTAATACGTATTTATATTTGTTTCCTAAGAACTAAAACAATGTTATATAAATATAAACGTAATTATATTCCTTTCTAATATGTTATAATTTATTTACATAACACGTTATCAACTGTTATTTAATGAACATGTGACGCCAGGATCAACCGTTAAAATCAGCCCGCCGAAAAGCGGTTCATTACCCGCTTTCCAATACACAAAGCCATAAAAACATAATTAACAAAAGAATTCAAAAACAACAAAGGCGCATAAATTATTAACGTACGTAATCTACAAAGCGTACGCGAACAGACTGCGGAAGGTTTTACCTACAAATGTGCAGGATTTCCCCTTTGATAGAGCGTTGTTCCGCGAGGCTGCCGCGTTTTAACAGCACTCGAATTTCTGTTGTTTTGGGCCTCGAATATTTGCTGCACAACTATTTAGTACACGCGTGGGGAATGAGAAAAATCGAACTGGTTACAGTGTTTTTTGCGGGGAATGCATAGACTTCCTAAAGCGACCATTTAAATGTTGAAATGTAGAAAAAATTATAATGTAAGAAAAAAACTATATTAAATACTTGTTTTTTTTGGTTCCAGATTAACGACGAATAGGTACGTTTATTTTATATACATGTATATGTATCATAAATATAAAATGTAAATATTTTGATGAATAATAGTTGGTTAGTGGTTACATATCTTGTAAACTAATAAGTAAGTCAAATCTTTATGACTTCTACTTCACAATTGTAAACACAGCTCTCAATAAACTTGCAATAAACACAAAAATTATACTAATTGTAAGTAGGAAGCTTCTACAAATTTACAACGTTACTACAGTTCTGTAGAACCTAATTGTTAATGCTTCGAAACAAGTCTTTAACGAATAAATGTTTGAGTTTGAGCTTTAATAAAGTATGTAAGTGTAGGTGTATTTCGGAGCGTTATTACCTACAAGTATTGTATTAAATTATATGTGGTTATATGTAACAACAAGTTCATCTTTAAACATTGTACAACGAATGTTCGAAATAACCACTACCATTTAGTTTTATGATAAGCTTAGTTTCTTAAGAGCCCGGCTTTAAAACTATCTGCTTTAACAAACATTTCTACAGCTTGCTTAAAATGTAACTTTAATGCTTTACATTATTTTATCACATTTAATTTGTTTGTAATGAAATGTTAAAATTATGATATCTATAGTTTTATTTTACTCTCCTGTTCAGTGTTGTCTCTATTAAGACGAAATTTCTGCTTCATATTAATCATCAAACAAAATTTTGCACAAATAATTTTGAAGCAAATTTTGAAACATGATATTGCCGAAAATTTCATAAAAATGAAAATATGTTTACGGAAATACAGCCGGCTCACGGGCAATATTTATTATTAACTTACAAATAGAAACAGGAATAATATTGTCAACAGAGACGGCTATTGAAATTTTATTAAAAATCAGATAAAATAATGATTTTCTTATATTTATTGAAAACAACTTTATTAATTTGCTGGAGTGATAGCACATTTAATTTCGAGTGTGAACGTACCTATATGAGAATGAAAGAGACTAAAAACCGCAGCTTTCCTCCCGCGGCTTCGCTGTCGTAATCAAAGGAAAACTTTCTAAGAAATTTCCGAAACAACCTATCCTCAGTCCTTTCAGTTCTTAAATTATCTTTGTTTCATCCGATTAGGTTCGGTTGCTGGTATTAAGAAGAGTCAGAAAGACAGACAGATGGACCGACAAATATACAAACATTTCGCATCTACAATATAAGTATTGTATTACATTTTTCAATTACCACGTAAAATGTACGCCGAAACATCATACAAAATTAAACATTAAATGCGATACAATCGTCTCTCAGACGTTGCAGATTACATGCAATAATCCTATGCGGTGAATATTTTAGTTTCGCCTGTACGTTAACCTCACATAAAGAATCTGTTTTTACAGAAATGATTAACGAGCTCACTTTGTGGTACCTTTGTAGCAATGAAATTTCAAATTATGTCCTTTTTCTGATTTCAGTGTTTAACTCATTTATTCTATTATAAAGTATAGAATATTAAAATGCTCTCTCTATTATTTGCATGTTCTATGTTAATTTTACATTATACTATCGTATTTAAGGTCTTTTGGAGAACCTATCAAAACATTTACGTAGGAGCAAAAATAAATATGTAGATATCTACCTATATCATATTCATGAAACGTTTAATTAAATAGAGAAGACGTTTTTGTTGTAGGTTTTCGTGATATTATTGTATTTGATATGCATAGAGTTTATTAATTAGTACGAAAACTGTTCTAGAAAGCTTTTTATACATAGTATTTTTATATATATACATGTATAACACCTTCGATATAATATTATATTCAATAACCCATTGATGTTTATTTCTCAACAAAATAACAATCATTTTATTGGTTCCAATTGACTATCTGTAACAATAATAATGTTAATGACTGATGTTTGAACGTTTACTCAGGTGATATTGAGTACATGAGAATAATAATGACTGTTAGTACAAAGCCAGAAATAATTTAAGCTTTTGCATAGCAAATTGAAGCCACATCAAATATTCTAGTATATTTTTAACGGCTCTATCATATTAAAAAAAAAATCACATAATAAATCAGTGCACTTATTTCCCTCTATACATAAGTATTAAATAGGTAATTTTATCAATCTTGAAACTTGAAAATCGTTGTTCTGAAATTCATTAATTTTATCAAAGAGACCTATTCGTACACAGGCCGAAAATATATTTATTATACATTTTATTACACAAATTTTACAAAATTGAGATTTTTTTTTGTTTTAAAACAATTATTTTGGAAATCATAAAATCTGACTACCTACTTCGGTAGAAACACGGTTTTACCCTTCCAAAAAATTAAACGAGGTGCTAAAGATGTTGCTAAGCAACGATCAGGTCCTCAGGTTCCGTAAACCACACCGTAAACAAATCCCAAGTTTGCATATAAACAGATTTACAAAGGTACACAATAAAGTTGAAGACCTATGCATCCTTAAAAGACCCTTTTAAAAGTAAATAAAGCCTGAAAGAAATTCGCTCGGAAGTTTATTCGTGAAAGAGCCTTTGCAAATAGTTAAGCTACTTAGATGGTCTTAACAGAACGCTGATTTACCTTTTTTCTTGCGAAGTTGGAGGTTAAAAACAAGTTCCATAAACCGTATAAGTAGGACATACACTTCGTAAAGTAGATTGTTTATTTATATGTTATGTGCTATCTATTGATTGTATGATGATATCTAATAAATATATAATTAAAAAGAACTTTACAGTAAAAGTGTATTTATTCGGATGGTATTAAAATTCATATAAGGAGAAGGCTTATAAATTGTTGTTGAATGTTGTTTTTTTTTGTATATTTATATTAAAATTGTTTAAATATTGGTTTCATTATAAATGTAAATAACATAGACAAAAAAACTTATGTAAAAAAAATAACGAAAAACATTTCAAAAAAAAATAAAAGCACAAAAATTTTATTCAACGCTACAGAATGTACAAAGGGTAGTAATTAATGAGAGAAAGCATACAATAATTTCATTTATAATATCATGCACTGCGGTGTATTCGCGAATTTGACGATCAAGCAACCAAAAATAATAGTTCAAATAGATACTAACAAAATATTGTACTATATTCAACTAATGACTTGTCGCTGACTTGTGGCTGCCATTAGTAAGCCAAGATAATATTTTTAAGGAACGATTCTGAATGTATTTATAACAACGAAATGTTTAATCTTCATAAATAAGGACGTATGATATTATTCTTTAATATTAACGGTACAAGAAAAGCAAATAAAACAACATGAATTAAAAAAAATAAATAAAGTATTTGAATTCATATTTATGTTAGCAACGCTATTTTCTGAACTTTAGTTGATTACCCAAGTCTTGAGATAGACATTTATTAGTATTCCCTGCTTCATCTTCGATATTTTTTCCTAGGTTTAATTCAATATTACGGTTCCTTTCTATAACATAATGAAATTATACTGATAATAAACAATTTCAAAGCAGCGGAGAAAAGTTTTCTTTAAGATAACGCTGCTAGCCCTCTATCTTGACAAACAATCTGTTTTTCCTTCCTTACTTTAAAGAAATAACCTTCCTTATTTAACACTTTTAAATATAGGAATGAATTCAATTAAAATATAAAACATATTTGAATGTTTTAAATTGAGAATAAGTTGAAATTAAACCTTCAGGAACAAGGCTATTTATTAATATTATCTATGAAAATCTAATCTTAAAAACATGGGATATCAATAATGTTTTATTAGTTCCATTATTATAATATATCATTGCGACTTAGAACAGATGTTGATAAAATTGATTATAAAAAAAATATAATTTAATCACATTTTGTCTGTGTGCTGATTCATCTTTTCATACGTAATGCTGATTAATGATGTTTGTCTAGCTAAGTACAATACCCAATTTGACCTAAACCGTAACGACGCAGCCTAAACCCTACTAAAAAGAAGAGATTATCTACACCTCACTTTTTCTAGATATTCTCGCTCCAAGAACAGCTAATATTTGTTACGGGAAAGGGGTAAAATTTGTTTGGGCATCACTTTTTCACTCAAAGGTTTAATGAGTGTGACCCAGGCCCTTTCCCGGCTTCAACAAAAGCTTCAGTGACAAATAACGACGTTCGTAAAAGGCGGTAAACTAGCGACCCTGTCCACAAAGAATGTGCGGAAATATATTAAAATATAAGGTTGAGGTAATCGATTTAAGTTGGTTTTGTTATTATAATGTAGGACTGTGCAACGGAGAGTTAAAATCACATCCTTTATGAAGTAGGTATGCCATTCGTTTAAATATCCGATTTGTATTGTGTTTATTTAAACCTTATAGAATTGTGGAAAGTTTAAAGTTCACTGCAAGTAGTGGTTTCAATTGCAATTACAATAAATATTGACGGTTCGAGTAGAGAAACTGCAGAGTACCCGTCCCCTTACAGAAATAGATTCACTTGAAAAAAGATAAAGTTCATTTGACTATTTCCTCAATTGTACTAGAAACTAAAGCATACCTTTCTATTGAATTCTTTATTAAGATAATTTGGATTAGTTATTCCTTGAACACTGCTTTCCTTTGTCTGAATAAAATTTGCTGCTTCGGAAAAAATGGAATCGATCGTGGATAAAATTTACAAGTTCGATAATAGTTGAAGACTAATTATTGAATTTGTTTCTTTTTAAGATCATCATTATCAATACAATCGTAGTTTTTAAACCCTGTTTGCAGAAGAGTAGAAATTGCAATCTTATTTCCAACCCAACTTGGCAGTTTGGTTTGGAAACAAGGCAGAACTCTACGAATAACTTAACAACTATTTGCTTCGTCTCTCCGTACCTCCGGAATAAACGTAAACTTTAATCATAATTAATTTCGATTGACACTGCACGTTTCCAATAAAGTGAAGTGCCGACAAGAAACTAGCTTTCAACTGTATCCCCTATGTGGCTCCTACACTCACGGTTTGTGCACTAAGTTCGATCCACATTCGAGCCGTTGACTGTAAACAGCGTTGCATTTTATTGGACGGTCTCAATACTGCACTTGGAATCTCCTTTGAACAGTTCGTGTTGAGTGGAATTCAATTTTGACGTAAGGCGCTACATGCTAGCGGATTACGATAAAACACGAGTGTGAACTTAGCATTTGTTGTAAGTAATAAATTTAGAGACATATCACAAAGTATAAGAAGGAATAAATCACAGGAATAAATAAAACTACAAAATATCTACACTTAATAATATTATAAAGAGGAAAACTTTGTTTGTTTGATTGTAATGAATTGGCTCATAAACTACTGGACCGATTTTAAAAATTCTTTCACCATTCGAAAGCTACATTATCCACGAGTAATATAGGATAGGTTTTATCCCGAAAATTCCACGGGAACGGGAACTATGCGAGTTTTTCTTTGAAACCGCGGGCGGAGCCGCCGGCGGAAAGCTAGCAGTTTATGAGCCTATTCATTGCAATCAAACAAACAAACAAAGTTTTCCTCTTTATAATATTAGTGTAGATTTAGTAGGTACCAAACGAAACAAAACACACATCGTACTTCATAGAGCATTTAATCAAAAAAAAAAATACCAAGATGGTTTACTCATAACTATTTATTGATACCAAACTGAATACATAGGTTTCTCCTGAAAAGAACATTTACTTCAATATATCAAGATAGTTGTACAACTGATGAGTGATGCTATGTGACGTGACGTGATGCACCCTTGGCAGCCAGCCGTCATCTGTAAATTAAAAAAAATATGAGTAAGTTGTTCATTTGTAAACATTATACTGGACAACAAAGAGAAATAAAACACGAAATTCTAAGCTACATTATAAAATCGATCAAAACTTAATAATATCTGGCATGTACCTATATTAATATAATATAAAACATAAGAGATTTCTTAAATATCAACATTTTTTTTTTATATGACAATAAATAAAACCCAAAAAGATATACTCAACGTTTTTCATCTTTTCACGATAAAAAATGCTGCCTCCCCGGTATGGATAGTAAAAATTTATCCAAAGACAAATAACATATCTTAATATATTCTGACAAAAATAAATTTCAGCTGAGTCGCAAGACAGTCTGTACCCGTGAGTTCTTTTATGGGTAAAGACAAATTCAGATTACATAATTTATCTTTTACGCAAATGGCTATGATATATAAAAGTGAGCGAAATTGTTAGGTCGATGCCAAGGTAAAGATAACTTAGGAAACGTTACAATTTTTCTCTATTTTCAACATATTATGAATTAATGTTAGTATAATATTCGGTTTGCTAAATTCGAAGTCCTGATTCTGTTAAATAGGTTAGCGAAAGTAACTCTGTCTGTCTGTCTGTTACTCAATCACGCCTTAACTACTGAACCATTTTGCATGAAATTTGGTATAGAGATATTTTGATACCTGAGAAAGGACATAGGATAGGTTTTATCCCGGAAATCCCAGGAGAGCGGGAACTATGCGGGTTTTTCTTTGACTGCACGGGCCATGCCGCGGGTGGAAAGCTAGTTCATAATAATTATTTAGTCTATGTAATAAAAGTTCGACCATTATAAAATAGAGCGTTGAATCGATCGCAGTCAATTATCCTAAAACCGTTATTATCGTATTAAAACACAATAAAGACAGCAAGTGTGTTAAAACTTTGTAAAAATTAATTCAACAAGTTTAAAATATAGATACTGTGCAATATTACTACATCTGTTTCATTTCTATGTTACATTTGGAATAAAAACATGAAGTGTTGAATGTATGTTTAAAGTACAGGGCCATGCGGTTTATTTAAAATTTCGAATAAAACTAACCATTTAATGGAAAAAGAAATAGATTAGTTTTTTTTTCTAAACTATAAGAGCTTTCTGTAACGATATAGAACGTAAATATTTTATAAGATCTTGAGTAATGATGAAAACTTTTTATAAATAGTTACAATATAAATTCGCCTACATATTGGTTTTGGACCTGTCGTCATCGCTCAATTAAATTTTGTTAGAAGTAGACAATAATATGTTACTACTTAAATTGTATCTTGTATCCCATCACAAGGCACACAGTTCAAATACGTTACATAAAATAAATTAAGACGACGGTTCTTTACTCCCACTGTTTGAAAAAAGTGTAAGATCCACAATCTTAATAAAAAATATATATCGAAATATTCCACAAAAAAAATATATCAAAATATTCTTCATCAACTGCTTGACTATCGTGAAGTTAGTGAAAAGCAATAAGAACGAATTTCAGGTCACGCGTCCGTTGTACCTATCGTACAAATATAAATTACCTGTACTCCTCGAGGACTCAAATTTAATATATCTTTCACGGTACCAAAATAGAAGATTATTTGCAGAAAAGCTTAATATCTGTACTCGAAGTTTTTTTTCTATTTACGTGTTGTAAATATAAAGAAATTAAGCTAATAGTAAATGATCCATTGTTTTCATAATCTTGTTTTTATACATCATTTAGGCCATCTATCAATTGAGAATCCTTTTACAAGCTATCAGAAATCGAACTCTTCGTTCTGGAATCATAAATCCGTTTTTTTATCACTTGCGCATCCGGTTATAAAAATTCACGTTTTAATTTTTATTTTCAGGTAGATAACATAATTTCAATGACGAACGCCAGAAATTAAAGCCATATTTTTAATTTCATAATATTGTATAGTATATATATATACAACATCTTACATATTCAATGAATATTAGTAAAAAATACAAATACATTTACGTCCTATTCACTTGGAAGGCTTACCTACATGAACTTTTAAACATTTATCCCACGTCGCGATGATACATTTTCTGAGAAAAAACAAAGGACGAAATAAACATTTTTGCGTTCTAATAATGACAATGTCAAATACAGCAATATGCTGTGGCAATATGTTAACAAAACAAATAAAGCCTCTTCGAACGTGTACTAAAAGCCTTGTACATAATGCCTCGGAGTCTCGCGTATTATTTCAGAAAATTTGGAAATAAACGTAATATAATGACGAGATTGTCTTACGTTACTTTGTTGTTTTACAAAACTTTGTAATTATTATACGTATTTGGCATGAATTCAATTAGGAAATTTCTGCGAGATTTAAATTATATTACTTTGAATTTCTAAAGACGCAATTTTTAATAATGAGTGAAGTGATAACAGGTGGTTTTTGAAACCAAGGTGTTGTTTATGTCCCAAAGAGCTTAACTGAAGTAACATATTGAAGTGATTTAAAATATGTTTTTTTTTTGTATTTTCAGGTACTTTCACAAATCATACTACTAGCACAAGAAAAAGGTTTGTAAAATGGGTACTTAATGACTACATGAAGCGTCTTCTCGGCAGCTCTTCTGTCTAATAACTTTATCACTCAACACCTAAAAAATGAATGAACCTTTGAAGACCAAAGAACTGTAAATTTATCCATTATTATAGAAATGTGTAAATGATCATATAACTTTTATCACGGTCACCCATAGCCCATAGACAGCAGATGCTGAATCCATAAAGTATAGTCCGAGACACCAGAATATAGATTAAGTAGCCGTTCCGAATTCCGGAAAGCATAACTCATCTTTATGGCCTACCAATCTGCTGCTTCTAAACGCATAGTGACATCGTTAGCTGAATACGATAGGTTATCATACGACTCACTATTTTTGAAGGGACATTTATCATGAAGCTCTCGTGGATTTGGATTACGTAGGGAAATTTGATACACTCTCTAAGGTTGCGTAGTAAATGTTTGGTATGTATAATGCTTATGATAAAATATACTTTATTTCATGAATGAACTTAAAATGAAAACGTTTTAAATAACCAATTTGATAATCACATTTTATCAAGCTCTACATTTTTAGATACAGTTTTTCAAAATATATTCTTTCAAGTCACTATAATAAAACTTTTAATATACAATTTCTGAACAACGCTCTTCTAATTGCACACACAACAAGAAATAATAATAAAACACATTCTAAGATAAAGAGCATATTTTTAATCATAACGTTATACCTTCGGGGCATGAGCACGCCACGATTAAAATACAGAATACCTGACTGTTTCTTTTTATCAATTAAATTGCGTCTCTTCTTTAATTACCTGCAATAATCATACTTTGAAAATATATAGTCGCACGTTGTATATTTTTGTCTGTAATGTTAAATGAATTTGAAATTTACTAATATAAATCTACCATTACCAAGAGAGACTATCTGCGAAATCAAAATTTACGAAACAATACTACGCAGTTAATTGTTAAGCCAATTCAAAAATTTTATAAACGAGGCTTAACTATACTGAAACAGACGCAGTCGTTTCGATCACGTCAAATTCTTCCATTATATAAATACACAATTAATAATAATTAAAGGCGGTAATAACTGCCCATAACAGGTTAAAGGCGGCAATAACTGCCCATTACAGGTGTTGCCCTATAACAAAGAAAATACGGTAATATCATTACCTTTATGAGATCGTAAAGTTCAAACCAAGCGGGCTTACTTTTGATGGATGCTAGCTGTACGCGATATTATCTCATTTCAGACGTACATGGCAGCGAGCCAACTGAAACTTGAAAAATAACCGAACCCTTACCGTTGTAAGTTTTGAAACACATTAGTGTTGCTATCCTTGAAAATCTTGTAGAAATGTTTATGAAATATGGCCTAATTTATAGAGTGAAAGCTCTGTGCGAATCAGACAATCTAATTTAAATAAATGATGAAGTGATAATTTTATTAAGAAGTCTAGAACAAGCGAATACTCATTGTATTTCATATCACTTAAAGCAACTATTTTCCATAAACCTAAATCTTCTCTAATAATGTAAGTTCAAATATAGCTCTACTGATAACAACGACAGCTTAGTAGAAGTATGTATAATATACATTAGGTATAGAAGGAACCCCCAGAAAGAAGGAAAATTTACATTGCACTAACATGAGAAATATCATATACAATGATTATTTTAAAAAGTGTACTAAAACCGTAATTACACACAAATTAAACATAATTTATTATATTGATAAAACCAGCATGTTCATACATTGAAATAAATTGATATAACGAGGCGTGGGAAATCCTTTTAAGGTCACGAAAGTCTCTGCGGGAAATACAAGATCTGTTACTGTCGTCGCGATGTTTACTATTTTATAGTGATACAAGGCTTCAGAGATTTTCTTTTTAATGTTTATTAGGCGTAGAATTGTGTGATAAGATTTACTTTATTATAAAAATGATGTGAATTGAAACAAAGCACACAAATATTACTGAATTTCGTTATTATTTATATATAACATAAATAAAAGCTTAATAAATTTAAATCTTTTTTTTCTTTAAAACGATTTTCTAAGGTCTTGATAAGTAACGGACGTTACAGGAGGACGTTCCTGATTTTATCATTATTGTTATTATGCCATTTTACGGAAGAAAATCTAGGTGTGTAACAGCTGCGGAATGCATTCTCTCGATATCCAGAAAGGAACGGGACTTTACAAAAGATTTTCTTGATGAACACTGACTACGAGTTAATATTATTGTTATTATGGAGTGATGGAGACTTTACATTCTCCGTTACTTTATTTGTTATAAACGGTATCAAAATTGTCCACAATAAAACAACTTTGTATGAGTTTAATTAAACATTACACGTTGTATGTGTTTTTTTTCTTGTTTTTTTAAGGATATAATGTGGTGCAGTGGTTACTTCCATTATTACATAATCTATATTATATTCTCACGTATTGTCTTTTAATTCGAGGAATTAAAAACATTGCACAAATCAGTTTACGAACATTCCAACAGTGAATGAACCGAATTAGTTACGTCAAGTTCTTTCTATTGAGTTAGGATTGAAAGCTGGCAAAATAAATAACGCTCGCTGAGTTTTATTCGCTGGAAGTTTCACCAAAGAGGTTCGAAACTCGGAACTCACTCGATGTGGAATAAAAAATTAAGTTGGACCCCTTGGGCGAACGTGTATAAATTGCTTAAACGCTGGACGAACTTTACGGCGCATTGATGTAATGATATATTATTGAATTTTTTATACTTTCACACGACCTGCCCTGAAATTAAACACTGTTGCACTTCAAACTAAATATTACTAAATATCACCTGCATTGGAAAATATTTTGATGAAACACATTCCTTTGAAAGAAAACACACACACAAATCTACAAGAAAACCTTTGGAAACAATTGCAATATTTTTTGAATTAAATTACACTTCTACAAAATAAAAATTTAATGCTAAAAATAAGCAATGACCTACATAAACTTTATTCCATTTAACCCTTGGCCAATTAAAAATTTAATTAAAACTTCCTAAACGCGAATAAAAAAGGTCTAAATCACAAAAAGTTTTATCCCAAAGGGTACTAAAATTTTACATTTCCTTATCCTTAAACGACTATTAATTTATTATATTTACGAGTTTCATTATTAGGTACGAAGTTTCATATAATATTTGGAAAATACAAACAAATACTTAAAAGTGAAATCCCATGTCCTCTAGTGGGGTAAGGGGCAGATGCATTATACATCTGTTTCACTGATCGATTTTCTTTAGGGACAAGTAGGTGATCAGCCTTCTGTGTCCTGCCAGACCGAGACTTTTTTTTTCTTTGTCTCCACCGGGAATCGAACCCAGGACTCCTCGGTTCTAAGCTCACGCGCCAACCACTGTACAAAGGAGGCGGTCCATGACAAACAAATACATGAACTAATACAATATAATATAAATTTTATCTTAAACAGGATTTCCCGTGTTATTGAGACATATTACTTATCGAAACTGACCAATATAATAGCTATTTCCTGACCAACGACCCACCTGTGTCCGTAAATCTCGTACAAACTGCTAATAATTTATAGCTCACAATAATAGCCTGGCTTAATTGTGATATCGAAGCTTGATACGCATAATAACATTCATATTTAATACACTGTAATGAATATTTGCCTGTTTTACGATTGTGTGAGTCCCACAATATTGTAACGATATGAATTTGGAAACAGTGTTCAGAATTAATTATTAATTTTATTTTCTAGATTTTCGCCCGCGGCTTCGCCACTTTGTCTAAAACCTAATAAATTATATACCTACTCAAACCTTCCTCTAGAATCACGAAATCTCTTAAAATAACCGCATCATTTTTATTTGGATAGGGACAGAGAAAGCGACTTTGTTTTATGCTATGTAGTATGTAGTGATTGTGTAACGGTAAGGGCAATTCGTTCATTATCATGTTAGATATACCTAGGTTAAAGTAGTGTTGGTTAGATAAATAACGTGCGAATTTTTTTTTTTTTACTTCAAATGAGGATCATATTTGTCTTACTTTTTTTACGTAAATTATTACAAATCGCTGGCCATGTTTTGCCTCGGCTTGGACGATGATAAAAAAATAAAGTAAAGCTTATCTCACTGGAAACTAATGTAACAGGTAAAATACCAATTAAAAATTAAATGTGTCCTCGTATAGGTAATATTAATGTTAGAATGACTCTTTTCTTAGAATGACTGTCATTATAGAAAGATAGTTCGGTATAAATAAAAATCCTTTTCCAAGAAAATATTTACCTACAACGCTCACTCGACGTCAACCAATATCTCCGGAACTTCTGATAAAAGTTACGGTCATATAGTATGTCCAGATTTAGAAATGTCCCATAAAACGAGCGTCATGAATAATAAGTTCGATTTATCATCTATACCTAAATGACTATAAAGCACTGGCTATATTAAAGCATTGGATATAATAAAGCAGTGGGCGTTTATCGAATTTCATATCGTGTTCAATAGATAGAGTTTGTTTTAGAACTCAATTAACCTCTTGGCCTTTACGCCTACTATTTGACATGATACTTATCTATGAATAAATCAGTATTGTTTTAATTGCTGACGTGACCTTTGATTTGTAAGAATTTGACTTATGAGAACACATCTTTATTTTCATATTGCTCTTGTGAACGTTGATTTAAGCATACTCGTTCATATTTTAGTCTTTTTAAAAGCCAGTTTTAACATAATTGATTATTTATTAAATAAGAATGCAATGTTCATTGCGATAAACATAAATAGCCAACATACATAATATCCCTCATCATCTAGTTTTTCATATACCTAATAGATATTGTGCAAAATATTTCTTCTATCTCATTTTAATATACCGTTGTTTTTCCACATTGCTTACATAAAAGTAGGTACTGCTGGCGACCAAATTTTCATCAATACTTTCACACATCTTTGAAATAATAAAAATTTCATTAATTCTTATATGTACAAATAATAATCAGTCCATGCAGAGAAACTCATCATACTGAATCACTCAATGAAAAATAACTATTTGGTGAGAAAACATTTCAAAGTTTTGTAGAACTAACAAACAATTAATTCGAAGAAATGATGGACTTTTCAGACGTCAAAAAACAAAAATTCTATTGAAAAAAGTACCTATTGTTTCAAGAATATTCTAGAACTCGGTCAACTTTTTCCATTAACAAAAAAGCCGATTCGGCCTTGTCCTATCTATTACTACCAAAAGACTTTATTTTAAAGCCTTCTAATGATATATTAAAAGACGTAATTAAGGGGCCATCTTAGCTTGTTTGCACCTGGGACTTGATCTGGCACATAATTAAAATAAAGTGGTATTAAATTTAGTATTTTCTTGTTTGATTTTACGCTAATATTAAATATCGATTTATTCATTAACTAGCTTTCCACCCGCAGCTTCGCCTTCTTTGTCTCCAACCTAATAAAATATATAATAAAACCACTCTATTAAAAAAACCTCCTCAAGTAATTTTAAAGAAAGCATATAGACAGACAGCGTAAAGCGACTTTGTATTATACTCTGTAGTGATATTACCCCATGTTATAAATTCAATTATTATCATACATTTCTCTAACATAGCCCTAAAGTAAGGAATGTGAGTACAACTCAACTACGTTATCATAATCAGACGCGAACTTTGTTTTACTTTGCTCCTTCCGGGACTGCGAGAAGATAGATAGTGCGAAACTAGAAAGGTAAATAATATCTTGTAAGAACGTCACATAATCACGTTCCTATATTATTTAGTTGCTAAGAATACGATGAGAGAAATTTTACTTTAATTTGTAATTTTAATTCGAACATTATTTAATGTATTTTTTTTCAAAAAAAAGTGTAAAGAAAATATAGTTTCAGGTTAATATTAGACGGTTTGGAATTTCACGTCACCTTTATATAGTGTTACTGAGACACAATTATGTATGATACAAAACTTTAATAAACTACATCATATGAAAAGTAATTCAAAATTTCATCTTTACCAACAAAAACGATTGGCAAAGGCGAACAATCAACCTTTTATCATTCACTTAGTCGAAATGTAATTGGGACTGAAAGGAGAATGCCCATTTTTGGTACTGGTTTTTCTCATGCATCAAGACAACAATATATTAAAAAAAATCTCGGCAATTTAGAGGCCTTCTTACCATCGGAAAATATATTTTGAACAGGGAATGTTTTGTAAAATCTAATAAGACATGTAATTGTTTAGATCCGTTATTAAAGATTTAGTGTCCATTACCGTTTACATTTTTTCTTCAGGTTTTTTCTCATGCATCAAGATAAAAATACTATTAAAAAAAATCTCGGCAATTTAGAGGCCTTCTTACTATCGGAAAATTTATTTTGACCAGGGAATGTTTTGTAAAATCTAATAAGACATGTAATTGTTTAGATCCGTTACCATAGATTTAGTATCCATTACAAGCGGTAACTATTATGACATTTACTATGGTAAATAGCTAATATTATTTTCATTGAATTACAAAAAATCAATTAACATAAAATCACTCTGTAAGGTATTGTTTTAAATACACTGTAGGTTGTTTTAACATAATATATAGTGAAGTAAAATAATATAAATATATATAAGAAAATATTATTATGACATAGCTTGTAAGATAGCTTGGAAGGTAACCAGTTATTTATTATTTGTTTCTTTCTTCGAATAATGATTCAAACAACAACAACAATATGCAAACCGAATAAAAACTCTATTGGCATATTTTAAATATATATTTAGGTTTTCTTGAAATCCGTCCCGGAAGATTTCTGGTGCCTACCTACACTAGCCGATGAACAGATATACTTTGTCTGAAAGCATAAGCTCTACGCATAGATTAAATATTATGTTAAACGAAAAATAGCTTTCAGACAATAAAATTCTACCTAAATCACACATAAACCTAACTAAATCGGGTTTATTTAAGTTTTGTGGTTAATTCACATTTTTCTCAATATCTTGAAAACCCCTGTTTTTATCACAAAAAAATGTATTGGTAAAAATCTTTTGAATATCGAAGAACCCCCCAAAACCACTCTGGCATTGACGCAACACTATACTGTGGTCCATACTTTCATGGGCATTCTCCTTTGATCGCATCAATTATCAGTTAATTAATTATTGACTTCATCGTCGCATTTTCAGTAATGAAATACGCTATTAATGGTAATTAATTGATGGTTTGTAATGCGATGCTTCTTATCGCGCCTTCGCACTGGTCAATTATCATGCCATGATGAAATAAACTATAGAACAATATACTGAAGGCATTATATTAATGTTGCTATAAAAATTAATTTGTAATATTAGAATATTTTTTGGAATATTATATGAATGCATTAGGAATACCGTTACTAAGTTTGGTATTTTTCTTTACTTTACTAAAATAGCGTTTGTTATAGGATTTTGAAAGCGATGGGAAATACCCGCACGTCCACGTACTTAGAATATCCACCATAACAGGGAAAACCTGTATATGTGGTGACATAAATATGTATACGTACGTTAATGTCCCAAAATGCTTTACTAAATGCCTACATAAATCTTCCTCTCGACAATCTTCAAAAGCCCAATGTTTCATTTTTGTGTTAGTTTTCGTAACTTCATTAAAACTCTGCAAATCTTGTTATCTCCAAGTAACAACTATTCGGACGAAGTTTTAGTGGACAGACGAAGTTTGCTAATTGCTGCCAACTGAGAATAAACCACTTGTATGTCCGACAGAATCTTGGCCGCCCATTAAATATTATGCAGAACAAAACCCTTAAAAATAAATTGCATGCAAAACTTTCTGCTTCCTACGCCTCTGTTTGTTAACTTTTTCTCGTCCCGCTCTACGTTCTTCAGGTAATGTGAGTTGTTATGCGGAACTATAGATATTCAGTGGAAATTTAAATTAATGTATTGAATCGTTTAATTTGAGTATATTGGAAAGATTAATGATTATCAATACATTGGTATGACATTAATAACCACAAATACGACGGATATAAATTCATTCATTTAAATGATACTTAGGTACTTTAATTAAGTAGATCAAAATCTTGTAAATCTTTTTAATTTGAATATAAGCAATACCTCATACCGACATGCCAACAGTTAAACGTTTGTATCGACGAACTGTAAATAAATATGTACAGTTCGTTGATACAAACTAAAATAAAAATCTAAATCACATTCGACACAAATCATTGCATTTGAGTAAAATCAGCTTATTCTGAAAGAAATAATTTTGCAATTAAAACGAACGGCACTCAACACAAGTCAACGAATTTATTGGAGAGTACCTGAATTCGGTTCATGCTATTTTCAATCAACAATTTCATACCACAGTTTCATTAAATTGACACCGCAAAACCGAATTTCCTCCATGAATGAAATAATGTGTTTCTATGTGTAAATTGTACATTGATATTGGAACGAGCTATCACCTCATCTCATATCGTATACTAAAATTGTGAATCAAATTTTAAATCGGTACATATGAGCAAACAACTAAAAATATAAATATGCTTTTAAATAAATATATCACGAAAGAATTAATCAAATCCACTAAAAGTTCGTCAGTGGAAGTAAATTATCCGGCGTCCTAATGATTTTTCAAAGTATAATTCCTTTATTTTTCATCGTTATAAATTATTATATTCCGTTATTTTAAGCGTCTCGCTTTGACTATGAAGATCATATATATATTTTAATAATTGTGAATACGTAAACAATACCTTTACTTTGGAATTACATTGTTTGTATTTTACTCCTCTACTAAAATCAGCCACGGAAAAAGCTCTATCATAATTATTATGTTGCTCAATTGAGTAAGATTTAAAATATGCATATTTTTAATAACATTTTCTATACACAAAACAATTATACAGGAATAAAGCGTGTTCCGTATAAATCAAAGTGTTAAATTAACATTATACAATAGAGAAGCCATAGTGCTAATTGGAACTTAATTCTTGATTAACGCAGTTTGCTCTTTAGGATCATTTATACTTGCTGTTAGCAATACATTTTTAATTATGCGCCGGAATCTGCGTAATTTTAATGACTTTTTATTTAAGATAAGACACCTACAAAGCTTAGCATTCATAGGAATCTTTTTAAAAATCTTTTATAATTATAGAATATGGTTCTAGAAAAAATCAACTGTCATAATAAATACAACAACTAGACGTGACAAAAAGGTTTTTCAAATAAAAATAATATATAAAACTTAAGGATATAAAATTATTAATCCTGAAATGGCAATTCATTCTGCCAGATCTAATCACAATTCGTGTTATTGGATTGCTCGTTCAATAGCAAAGGCCTTTAATCTTAATAAAGCATTAATGCATATTCCAAAGTCATTCTTTTCTTTGGTACGTATATTGTATACGTATATTGAACGGCTCCACTAACGAGATCTTCCGCAGAAGTTATTAATAAAATATCCATATTTATAAAACAAATAGGTAGCTTTGTAGAGATTTCTGCGTAATTTATTTCATAAAATGCCTATTAAGCGGGCGAACGTGCATCCCATACTCAATGCCTTTGATGTAAATCTGATTAACTCGAGCAGGTAGACTCGAATGCTGCTTACTTAAATGGCTGGTGCAAATTGACTTAAAATTCTAAGTGAATGTGAATAAGTGGCATGAATTATAATCAATGTAGGTACTTGTCTGGAAATTCAACACTGAATTTATCATAAAACTTCCGCATATTTTTGATTCAAGAAATTCAAAAAATTCAGTTCCACACAGAGATTTAATTATGACACCCACGCTTTTGCCGCCTGAAGGCACTTTAAACGAATGATGGTGAATAATGACTTATCATTTCTTCCTTATAGATATTCTTCGCTTACATATTATGTGGTAATCATTGTGATGGATACATTATTTAAGAAGTTCTTAATTTAATACCAGGTGTGCAAAATCTGTATCGAGTGGAAGCCGAACAAAAAAGCAAAAGGCCATAAGCAAAATAGACATAAAATAAATCAGCCCCAAACCTCTCAAGGGACAAAAGACCTTCCTTTTTACTAAGTGTGATTAATTCCTACCAAAAATCAATGAAGATTAATTAGTCTCCGTTAAAAGCATTGCTTTCAGGAGGGCTGATGCAATCTAAAACGATGCACGCGTGCTCGGCACAGCCTATTCACTCCTCTCTCGATAATTGGCCCTGCATTAGAACCGTGAATGCTAGTTGTAATCGGAACGATCGATTTAGATTTTAACCAAGTTGTGAGTCTATTCAGTTAACGAAATTTCGAGAAACTCAATAGATGAACGCGACGTTTGGGTTACCAAACTAGTCACAAGCGGTCCATTTTGCCTACAACTTTTCGCAGTATAGACCGTTGTTATAAAGTTTTACAGATTGTCGTAGTTCGGTAGACCGACACTTTCGTAGATCGATACACGTCTGAATACAAAGTTATGTGCCTTATAAATATACCTCATGCTTTTAGTAAATCTCGATGGTAATTTGGAACAAAAATGTGTTCACTTTATAGCGATTAATGTGTTAATCTTGCCTTACCTGGCATTTCTTCATACTTCACATTCTAAACTGCACTAATCTGTAAGCTTTACAACCGCTCATGTTTGCCGATATCACACCCTAATTGCTCTCAATGGGTTTTATCTCGGCGCGTCTACGCAAATGACTCTCATCGCGGAATAATGGATTCATGAGCGTCTTAACTGATTTCTCTGAACGACTTTAATACATCCGTACCTATGTTAATATATCCGAATAATATAAAATGATATTAACATTTCAATTTATGTGTCTATATTTCAGTCTTGGTTCATTAGAACCAACTCCTATTAACTTTTATGACGTCATTTCATTTTAATATTCGTATTCTTTAGAAGTATAATTACAACTGTCTATGTATCTTTTATTTTATAACGTGCACCCTAAACAGTTTGCATTCTCCAATTTATTTGAATGCGCTATTGTTTCATAGAAATATCTTCTCTCGTAATTTCTTAAGTTTATGTCTCAAAATCAGATAATATTTACGACTGAAAGTTTTCCCACTCCGTTATCGCTATCAAGTATTAAAGTTGGAAACTAAATTACAAAAGAGACGCGTTTTGTGTATCAAAGAACCCTTTGAAATTATTTAAATGCTCTTCGTGCAGACGCCATAAATATGATTTTAAACAAAATAAACATAAAATTATAAGACTCTATTCGAATATATTATTACGTTATTCAAGATATTTTGAAGCAAGACTTTTTAAATTTTATTGAATAGAATTATCTGGAAGGAAAGTCGATATTAAGTGAAACCGCCATTTACGCCAACGATATAAAAAAGCCATTCAGGCAGCATTTCGACGATTATAATATATTAGCTTCCGCCCACGACTTTGTACGTGCATCTCCGTTTTTCCCCGTTCCCGCAAGAATTTCGGGAAATCCTTTCTTAGCGGATGCCTACGTCCTAACATCTACCTGCATGCCAAATTTCAGCCCGATACGTCCAGTGGTTTGGGCTGTGCGTTGATAGATCACTATATCAGTTACCTTTGAGTTTTATATATATATAGATTGTATAGTCAATTGAAGATTCATATCGTTAATAATATAATGTTCTATACAGGTAAATTATCTAAAACAGTGCAGGCGATGGCTGCACATTTATACCACTAACTTCACTCACAACACCGGTGACCGTAGCAATTATTTTAGCGTTGCCGTGGTTACGTGGAAGACAGACCGATACATTGTCAAATATAACGTTGAATACGACTATAATAATGCTATAATCTGGGGGCACGGTAGTGCCCCCGCCAAGACGAGCCAAGCGAACAAGCGAAGCGCACGGGCACTACCTACCTTTTCTCGAAGCGCTTCGACGTTTTTTTGAACCCTCATAACTTGGGTTTGGATTATGCTAGATCAACAAAATTTTCGGGATATATTGTCAATAGCGGACTTATTGAAAATATTAAGTTTTAATTACATTAGCTTTTATACTTCAGATTTTATTTATATCTAAAAATCGCTAATTTCGTCACTGACTCACTGATGATCATCAAAATTCTTAAGGTATTTCCTAATGTCCTAGAGAGCTGAAATTTTGTATGTAAGCTAGTATTAGCACACAAACAACAAAAAAATTATAAAACTTGTAACTTTCATCCCCCAACCCCTTAAACTAGGAGATGGGAGTTTGTATGAGACCTGTAATTTTAAATTAAATTTTGATGACGCTAGAGGTCTAAATTCTAATCTAATAATCTAAAACTTGGTTCTCTTAGATATATATATGTATATTATGTACTCCTTGTTAAAAAAAAATCGACATATAAAATTTTGTTACAAACAACTTACAAAAAGAAATGAAATCCCACCAAAAACATTTTCATGTAAAATTGTTGCCAAGACGAGCCCATATGACTCGCACTGTCAAAAAGTTATCAGATCTCGTGTAGAGCCAAGCTTCTAACACTACACGCCCTAACTCTACAAGGTCTAACTTCACAAACTGTACACCTTAGTCAAAATATGTGGCTTGGCCATTCGTTACTACAAGAACTATTGTATAACACAAAAGTAATGAACAGTGAATTAATTTTTCACCTTACGCCGATGTGAATGTAGCGAAATGGCCAAGCCACATATTTTGCTTAAGGTGTAGAGTTTGTGAAGTTAGGCCTTGTAGAGTTAGGGCGTGTAGTGTTAGAAGCTTGGCTCTACACGAGATCTGATAACTTTTTGACAGTGCGAGTCATATGGGCTCGTCTTGGCAACAATTTTACATGAAAATGTTTTTGGTGGGATATTCTTTTATTGAGCCCCTTTTGAGCCCAAATATATATTATTTAATCGATATTTTAGGTGTTACTGTGTTACTGTTAAAAAATAAGAAAACTTTATTGAGTTTACAACAGATTTGTTTTCTTGTACATAATATCTAAGCTTGGTGTTATTAGTATATAAATATAGTCACTATTAATGAAATCGTCATTAATTACGTAATACTAATATTTTAGTATGCTAGTATATCTCTGATCCATTGTATCCACAATTATTGTTGTTTACCATTAATATATTAAGATTATCTTATTTCCAATCAAATTTATATAACGTAATTAAACCTATTTAATTTCCAACTTCAATTGATATTGGAACGGTGATAGGAAATTCATTAAGCATAATTTAATTTGAACAGAATCAATTAGGATTTGATTTAAATGAAAACCAAAATCTCAATATCTATTTTAAAGCGGGCTGTTATTTTTACTGCTCATTGCTAATTAGGTACCTATACTGTTTTTGTTTCGAATGATAATGTAAGAATTTTTAAATATAAGGGTTTTGAGTGACTTTTAATATTTATCTATACAGAAAACGAACAAATTAAATTTTCAAACTTAAACAAATTATTATTATTATTGCATATAGGTAGGTAACTCTTACTACGTAGATTTACTTAAATTTCAAAACATAATAAAATGATTAATTCCCCATTAACATTACGTTCATTTGAAGGAAGTAGAGCCTTTGGAATTAATCGAGCATGTTTTTATTCAGCTTAATCCCTATAAAACGACTAATTGATCTGGCCACAAGTTTCATCTCATTGCAATTTGGAAACGAGCCAAATAATAATGCCTACTTAAATCGCCAACTTACTTTATTGGACTAAAGTATCGTAGATAAACTATTTGACTACAAAAATATATATAAAATAAAACCAATATCGCAGAAAAATGTATCCCTACTAATTTACTAAATGTGAAAATAACTCTGTCTCTTCTTCACGACTAAATAATTGAATTGATTAAGATGCAATTTGGTAAAAAGGAATGAAGGATGATATAGGATTTTATATTATGATAGGTTTCATCCTGGAAATGCTGAAATTTCCACGAATTCTTCTGTGACTACGCCGGCGAAGCCACGGGCGGAAAGCTAGTTTTGTATAAATGGTTCTGATGAAAGGGTTACTAAAAGTTTTCTATTATTTTAAGCTTGTGACTAATACCCAACATTTGTGAACTTCTTCAGTCGTTATTTAATTCTGTTTTGCAAGAGTTAATTTGCGACGAAATTTCTACTTGAATTTCCTACAAATATAAGACAGGAAATGAAGGAATTAGAGAAATGTTTGTCAAACTTGATAACAATGAGACTGTAAAATAACATTTAAGAAAGTATCGCTTTGACTAATTAAAAAGTTGATGAAATATTGAACTTTCCACTCCACTTGTTCTCAACTGGTTCAATTAAGTCAATTTTCGTAATCGTTTTCTAATAAGTTATAATATTATAATATCTGTAACCACAATATAACGGCTATTAAAATAATTTTCTATTTAACTTCATGTTACACCTACTCAATGCAATGTACACTGTACAGTGCAATAACAAATTCGAAACTGTAGTTCAATTCAAACAAATTCGACTGTTCCATAAATGTAACAAACACCAAAATAACCCTAAAAACTTTATAGATATACATTATAAGCAGTATATTTCATCGTTAAACATGAATCGTGTAATTATGAATAAGTGAAAGTACTAACTGAAACACGAAACAGTTAGCGGAGTTTTATAAATAAAGTGCTTTGGACATAAAATTTCAGTGCAGTTTCGGATTTCACGAAACTTTCTCCGTTTCATAAACTGCGACAACGATTTTGCACTTTGCGCTTGTTTAAACCTGAACTTATTAAATTGTAGGTTGTTGACTAAGAACAAATATAATGTTAAGGTCTAATAGGTGTTTAAGGCCATAACAGTTAGAGAAGTTAAATAAGAAACAAAATAATAGGTATCTAAAGTTTCACGGCTATTATAACTATTGATAGTTGATAATAAAGAAAACTGATTCAGAATGTTCAAAGTAAAAAAAAAATATCAGTAGAAAAACATCGATTTTTTTTTCATTTATAAATTTAATATCATGTGTATGTACCACATTCCCCTACAACATAGAACCTACCATAACACTCGTAGTCACTACAAAATAAATACGCACAGTATAAAATCTTACAGTTACATAAAATTCAATAAAAAGCGTGCTATGCTAATGCCCACTGAGTGATAGCACTCATAAGTACAAGTCGAGCGGCCAATAAATTGCACTTTTTCCGAGACTCATCTTGTAGAACTTAAAGTCTGAGTGTTACATTTAGTTGGAGTAAGTACTCTGGCTACACTTGCTTTAATTTAAATGGAAAATCTTAGGTATTCGTAAGGTTTATGCTTCATAAAATTGTTCAGGTTCACGGAGAAATCTACCGTGTTCAAATTTCAAATTACATTAAAGTAACGGATAATAGATATTTGAAATTATGTAAATTCAAATAAACAAATACATAATAAAAAATCGGAAACAATAGAACAAAACGTTTATAAAATTATACTTTGTGATAATGGCGTTATTTAATCCTTTATGGGTATAAATTAAATCCATGAAAACCAAAACAAAACGTGTTAATGTTCATCTGTTGTTTATGTATTCTGTGGTATAATTTTTGGCGGCTGGACAGGGTGATACAGATAAAATGCGTGT
The DNA here is from genome assembly GCF_905220415.1 of Colias croceus. Lineage (NCBI taxonomy): Eukaryota > Metazoa > Arthropoda > Insecta > Lepidoptera > Pieridae > Colias > Colias croceus. The sequence continues at coordinate 3,224,488 of NC_059541.1, read as the reverse complement.
GGAATACAGATTAATAATTTTATAAAAATAATTTAAAATAATAAACATATTATTTTTATTTGACAGATACATTAGTTAAAATAAGTAAAGTCAGAAATAATGAAATATTTTTCAAAATCTGTAAAACGAACGTTTTTGCTGAAAATAAATTGCTTCTTCTACATAGTTTCTTCAATAGATAGATTCGAAAATAACATTTTTAAACAGCAGTTCTTCTCAATATTTTACTCATCACTTTCAGTATTATAATATCGCCAAGAATATCGCATTTGAAGTGTCAAAAATTTCCAATCAATTGCGTCGATTCATTCCGATTCACGGTTAACTCCCCAAGAAATTAAATCAGCTCTTGAGATTATTTTACCTTTAAATATAGTATTTTTCAGTAAAATCCAAGTATTGTATTTATTTAAAGTATTATAAATTACATAAATTGTAGAATTGAAACGTATTTCAAAGAATAATAATAACATTGCCAATAGTTAAGCGCAGACTTTAGCTTAAGAGGATTCCATTGTCATACCAAGGCTTGTTCGTCTAAGCGAAAAGCATTACTGGATCCCACTAAAATTATACGCCAGTTGCAGAAAGATTACGTTTCGCTTTTATGGCCTTCTTCACAGACATAAAAGGTTTCATTGGCGTGAACCCAGTGTATAAATCTATAAACTAGATGACTTTTGTGTGTGATTCGTCGATATTATGTAAGACTTAATCAAGTCTATCAAAAACTTTTAAAATACGGCTTACATCGTAATAATATTCATACTTAGGGCGTAGGGATGTGACGACCCCATCGCCCACGGTTGGAATATCTATTGTCTATGTGACAATAGATATTCCACCCGTGCAGTCAGTCAACCCGCAGGACACCTTGTGGCGGGGTGTCGGGGAGTAGCGACCCCGCGGGAACCGAGTGCTCCCGGGGGAGACCCCTGTCTTCATCTCCGGCTTGCCTTCACCGGCCGGTCGGAGTGAAGCCTGACGAGGACAGGACCCCCACCTCTGGCTTGCCTTAACCGGCCGGCCAGAGTGGAGTCGCGAGAGCTTTTAGCTCGAAGGGTGGATGCGAAGCGTAAGTGGCGAGTGGGCACGTGATGCTGGACCCTCAGGGAGCGCGTGATCGGAGTTTAAAGTCCAGGGACGCCTCTCCACCCTTAGCTGCTCACGACATGTTGCCCTCTTGTTGCTAAGTTACAGCGACTTTTTAGAGGGCCCATCTGTGAGAGGGCGAGTCACCGTCTGCCAATATATTTTTACAAACTTTGTTGTAGAAAGGCAGACGCCATAGTTCCTATAGATCCAGTAACCTGTCCACATAGCACCCCTTCCATAGTCCAGTCATTTATTTCCATTTTCTGTAATAGTCCTACATCGGCCGCGGACTGCCCAGGGCTGTATCTCTATATAGTGCAGTCATGGGCAGGCTGCGGCTGGTGTCCCATAACACATTAAAACTCTCAAAAGGGCCTCTGCGTGTTGGATCCGTGTCCCCACGTAAGCCTTCCAAAAGACCGGGTACCGTCCTTCTGGTGGTACCCGAGTATTATGGAGATGAGATTCATACTTAAACTTTATAACCCAAAATGGTACATTTAATTTGTACCGAAATTCACATAAGTAAATGAAGTAAAAAAGGTAAAGTAAGGTACGGGTTTCTTACCCTACACATAAACATCATTTTTAAAAACAAAATAAAATTCAATACCAAACACTATCCACTTAACAAACCATGACCACGAGACAGCGCCAACAAAAACTTGGATATTCAAAAAGCCATCCTTTCTGCCGGCTTTAAAAAGGGCGCGTAAAATATTCGCCAAACCATAACCCTATAATGCTCTCCTTCTTTATTTACGCCAACACATGGTCCCGTCGCGTCGTGTCACGTACATCTGTGTGACTTAAGAGACATTGTCCTCGGTCACGTATATGCCAGAATCGCCACGAAAATACTATAAATTCAAAGTTACGGGCAATAAATTAACGTAAAAAGCGTTGAGGGTTAGCATTCGAGGCAGAACGGTATTTGTATTTGATAATGTTACGCGAAAATGACGGTATATCATAGGCTTTTTTCGATCGTTTACGGTCTTTGGGTCGAATGTTTTCTTATTAATATTTCTTTCATATGGCATCGTAGATTCGTATTTTAATATTTTCTCGAATCTCGTAAATTCTTCCCTCTTAGCATACTGTTATGTATGATTTCTGAATAACTTATAACAGTAATTGTTGAATTTATTATTTTTAATTATTTGACGTTAACACGTGTATCAACAAGCGACGCAATTATAAAACTCGGGGTAAAGGTAAATATGCCATGTACCTTAATAATGTTTAAACCTCTTTCATATATGTTTCTTTTTGTATAATATTATATCGTAATATGAAGCTTAGTACTTATCGTAGTCTTTATTAATTTGATTTAACTGATATGGGTATCTATGAATACGCTTTCATTAATAAAAAAATGACTATTCCTAGACAACCATAAAATTAAACATATTTTTTAATACGGTTATTCAGAGACTCTCTGGAAATGTAACAGCACATTTTATATCATCAAGTATATTCATAATTAATTTAATATATCTGAAACGCCAACAAGTGTAACTTTAAAAGTAGGCCAACATCTGACCGTGCCTGACTTCAAGTGTGACACGATCTTGAAGCACCCTTGTTTTAAAGAAGCCTACTCACTGTTATTCGACTCACATAGAAATAATTTAGCTCTGTATTTGATAAATGACTACTTGTCCCTACTTAATTTTCTCAAGAATGTGCTATATTTTGCCCTATTGAAATGACAAAGATATTTAAATTATTATTTGTTTTACCGGTATATAGGTAGTAAATTACTTCTTTTATTTTTTAAAACACACAAAAATTGTACTTTCCAAAATATTTTCAATTAAGCTGATGAGCCCCCGATTTTGTTTTGTTGCATATTTTATCCAAAATTAATATTTTACCCAAAACCACCGCAAAGGCGAATCCTAATGGATTTTTAAAATTCGTTAGCGTTTATTATAACATTATGGGTTTAACATCGAAAATCTGAATTTAATTTCCTTTCCATTTTTAGTAGACAAGTATTTGTAATATTTAATATTGACATTACTTTGCAGTGGTTTGTTCGGTGGAATTTACAATATAAGTTCCCGATTCAAAATAGTCTACAACTATTCAAGTCACCAATGGAACTCGGATGCCTTGGCTACCGATTTCAATTACGAATTTTCAGACAGAAAATGTATAATTTGACCTGCTTCTTAATGGAAGTAAAAATGGAGATGTAAATTGGATCAAGGGACCAGGGTGCAGTACAAAAACCCATCTGAAAATTCAGCTATTCAGCGTTTATTATAGTACCTACATCAAGCTATGCAATGAACTGAAAATTTAATCCTGGGAAAACAAAGCAAGATTTCTGAATCAAGATGAAACATCTGATATAAAAGTTGGCATTCACAAAAACTACAAACCTACACAAAAGTTAGATGCCTGTCGAAAGGTTTGCTCCGAAAAGCATGATATTTTGTGCGTTTATTTTTCGGATTCACTTTTATCTTTGCGCATCTGAAATGTCCTAAAAGCTTTGGTATATCGTAAGTTCTCTCGGAAAATGGACCTTTGTAAACGTTTACTAACAATATCGTAAAGCGTTATTGACAATTCAACGTATTGGTTTATTGTGCTTTTACCCATAAAATAGTATAAACGTCATTCGTCAAACGGTGTATAAATGTCAAACGGTACGAAATAGGGCATTATGACTATTGTACTTCTACATTAATCGTCTAGAACTCTAGAAACATTGGTACAGATAAGGGTCCGAATATTCGAATATTTCAGGTTACAGGAACGAAAGTGAAATGATGCATGAAGTAATGTTATACGAATAACATTCAGTATTTATACTTTGAAAATATGAATACTATAAGTTCATTTATAATAGGTGTAAAGTGAATAACCAGGTCATTTCACCAACAAGACCTGGTATATTCGGCCGTTGCCTGATACTTTTTACCACAAATTAAAGACGTTTACACCAGCAATTAGAAGATTAATTCAGTTGGAGGTCGCACAGATTCTTGTTAACATTCTCCCGGGGATTCCAATTGCCTCTAACGAGCTTGCACAATTTGTCTCAGTTTTCCTACGAGACTATTAACGGAAATGTAAGCAATTTAACCCCTAAGAATGTGCAAATAGCAAAAGTGCTAGTAGAACGATGTCGTTACTTCTGTACAAAACTTTTAGTTTTAACTGCTTATAATAAGAATCATACAGTCAGTTAAGCGCAAATTTATCCATTTGCACATACGTATAATTGTAGTCGTATATACTAACTATAGCTGAAGCAAATCTTGACGGAGATAACATTCCTAACTGCGCAAGAGATATTATAATACAAGCGAACACGGGTGTATTCCCCATTCAATCATTTTCATTGTCCGGTCCGATGGAAGATCCGAGTTCGACACAACGGTGGGGTCATCGGACGGAGAGCCGACAACTTTACATGCCCTGAAATCTCTGTCTCAACGTTTATAATATAGTACATAGGAGTTGACATAAGTTACAATAAGGTAGTTATTTAATACAAGCCGCTCGTCCCGGCTTTGCTCAGGTTGACCTGGTATAAAAAAAATATAGCCTATGAGATAACGAGGATAAAATAATTTTTGAAATCGGCTCTGTTAATCCAGAGATTATCCCCTACAACGTCACCGTATCACAAACTCTATCCTTATATTATATTACTACAATGGGTACTATTAATTCCACTGGTTTAATTTACATGTTTGTCTCTTAAAAGTTGTTCGAATCTGATCGTGCGTAAAATAGATTTTACAATAAAGGGACGGAACATAAAGCACTATTTAACCAATTCTCATCAAGCTTGTTTACCATGAACAAATAGGCCCTTAAACTTTATATTAGATTGGGTGAATAGGGGTTGATAACTGCTTCATATAAGTCTGCGATTAAATTAATAGCTCATAACTTTCTTTTTATATCGACATTAATTTGGCGATTCCCGAGAAATATTGTTGACGGCGTATAGTTGTGTGTTTTGTTATGTGATATTGTAATTGGTTTGACTATCAGATACCAGAGAAATTGATATTGACTTTGTGACATATGTAAAGGATAAAATACGCTGAAAAAAATATATTTTGTTTGAAATAAATCTGTTTTTATATCCATGGCACGCTTTTGCCTAGTTACTACCAAAAATGTGAATACAATGTTGATAAAACAATAGTATTCATAAAATATACATCAATATGAGAAGTTAATTTAAAATAACAAATACGAAGCGATATCTTTAATATCTTATTTTAAGATTGAAAGGCAATTTTCTATACTTACCTCTGTCAAATAAAGATATCTCTAATATGAAATGTTTGAACATTGAAATGAAAACCAAATAATAATCTCGTACTCGTTGTTCAAGCCAACGCTCATACGAATGGGGATTTTAACTTGTAGATCGTTCATTTCTATATGAAAATATAATAATAATTACTTTTGTATTAAAAACCTTGAAATAAATTACATTTTTCTCCCCAACATTCTCTTTGTGATTTATCTCAACTTATACATACAGAATAATATTACCGGATGGACCAATATTACAAACTTCTTTTTAAACAGGCGCCGTATGTTCAATATCCTGCAAGATTCAGTAGGTTTTTTATGTTGCTTTTACTCCATTCTAGCACATTCTAGTGAATTCTGTCTTTCGCCACTGTTTCTCGTTGTGATAGCAGATGAAAATCTTTGCATTGTGTATGTAAAATGCAAATTAATGTAGGCGTAACGGTTGGTATAGACCTTTATCGGGTTGTTAGCCTGGCAGCTTGCCAAATATATTCCGCCTTTATGCGGTTGTATTGGGAATAAAATCCTGTTAAATTGAAACTTTAAATATTGGAAATAAATAGAGTACGGACGTGTGTTTTAGGAGTATATTTACATGAATTAATTTCACTAAATGCCTTGAAAATAGAATATTTTATTGAAATAGTGTGACAAAAACGATGACATGTTTAGTTAAGTTTTCCAAAATATGTTTTCACTAATTAATATTCCTTTAATTCAAATAAACGAGTATAAAGAACGTGTAATTAATTCTAAATGAGGACTAGGTGGCTCAGTGGTGAGACCTCGGACTTTGAATCGATAAGTCCGTGGTTCGAGACCAGGCGAGCGCGCAGGAAATAAATTGATTTTTCAATTTATCTGCGCATGTTGTAACATCACCACTGCTCGAACGGTGAAGGAAAACATCGTGAGGAAACCGACATGTCGAAGAATTAAAAAGTTCGACGACATGTGTCATCCGCCAACCCGCACTTGGCCAGCGTGGTGGATTATGGCCTGTACCCTCATAGGAGGCCCGTGTCCCAGCAGTGGGAACGTATATGGGCTGATGATGATGATGATGATGATGAGGACTAACCAATTCAAAAAAATATCAGCGGAGAATGAATACCATCATTTCTCAGAAGATTACAATCTAAAGAAGCATTTCATGTTTCATCATTCACCTCATAGCGTATGAAAAGAAGAAAAGGATGCCTGATAAAGCACGTTCTAATAATGAACAAATGTTACTTGGATATTATAAGCTATCAGTAAATAGAAGATGTGTGTACTACGAGTGTTATTTGGATTTAACGCGCTACTATACCTAAAACAATGTTTTATACACAAAAGTGAAAAATTGTAACTATAAATAATATTTAAATTTAAAACAATAGTTACATAATATATACACAGCAACATCTCGAAGGTATACATACAATATCTTATTGAACTCTTTGATTCTTTTCCAATTTCGTTCAGACAAATATCACAGATTATGCTCTGCTATACGAAACTCTGTTCAAGTTGCTTCTGACAGCTTTGAGCAAGATTTCCGTTGAACCAAGACTAACCCGATCCTCAGACAATACCTATTTCCTCAATAATATTGAATCCCTTTACAATATGGGTTAGTGCATTATGCAGGATCCTCTTTTGCATTGACATAATTATAAGATAATGCCTTCTATTGTTAACGGATTATTCTATCGACAGTGTATATTTAAGTTAATATTTTTTCATCCCACACTTTCTCTTTTCTTATCGAGCTCGACATGATTCTTTTGATAGGGAAATGATATGGTGATAGTGTTTCTTAATAAATAGAAGATAAAACATTACTTTTGCATATATTGGGGAATTATTATGGTTTTTAGTTACACAACCTTTTCGTCGTCGACATAAATTCTTGTAATAAATACGGACACTTAGGTATTTGTGGCCATCTTGCTACAAATCAATCATTATAGGTAGCTAAAAACCATTTTAACTTCATAGAAATTAACATATTCGTATAACGCGGTTAGTAAGTGCATCAAGGCCAAATCATGCAGAATATCGATGAGAGAGTGTTGGTTTGATGAATATTGTATTAAGCATACTTATTGGTTCTTGTTCATGCATACTAAACCGCTGAATAAATGAGCTGACAATCTGAAATTATATAAAGGATTTTATTTATCACATTATGAAATAAAATGCGTTAAATTAACATAGGAATAAACACATTATGTTACTGTGTTTTTTTTTTGTATATTTGTACTCTGAGATAAAACTTTAAAAGTTCCTTCCTTTGCCAAGTCTACTTAAATTCGCGTACTTAATTAAGGTGGCTTGTGTAAATAAGTCATAGTAAAAGTTACATGAATTTGATTTTTACTTCCAAAACTAAGACAACTATAAGTGTATGTTACGAGAATCGATAAATCATTAATGCGGCACACGTTCTGAAAATATAATTTTGAAGAATGCCTCTTTCTTTATTTTTCATTTAGCTTTATACATAAAAGAAACACCAAAAACATCTTAATGTAGCTCGATTTCTAGGAAGAGACTTAATTCTCAAAAATAAAATAAGCTCCTAAGATATTTTTATGCCAAAGGTTGATTTTAGCTTGATTTTAGCATTTCCTTCGAAGTCTGCCGTTGACACGGATGTCTGTAGGTGTAGTTGACAATTCTTATCACCATGTTTGACCCTTGTCATTTTGTCTTTGAGGTAAATCGTTTCTGTAATTGTATGCTTAGATTATCTTGTTATAATTGTTAAATTAATGCGTATTTCTTAGAATAGTATTCAGGCTTACATTTACCATCTTCTTCTTCAAATATCCTCCTCCTGCCAGCTTACAATGTGTATATTCAATCGATTTATTCAAGATACTAGCTTCCGCCCGCGACTCCGTCCGCGCGGATGTCGGTATTTGCGTGGATGGTTTATTTCTCCATTTTGAGTAACTCGGACAATGACATCTTATAAATATCTATTGGACCCAAATACGGCTAGGTCTATAATAATACGCAACGTGTGTTCGCGGTACCTACTACAGAACAACGTCTATGGATAACTGAAAAATTGAGATTAATTTTTTTTCTACGTATTTTTCCAGGATAAAAAGTATCCTATTTTACGCCCAGGATAATAAGGTATAATTATACCAAGTTTCATCGAAATTGAACCGGTAGTTTTCACGTGATGTCTTCACATACAGACAGACAGACAGACAGACAGACAGACAGACAGACAGACAAAATTTTTTTTAATCACATATTTGGGTTTGGTATCGATCCAATAACACCCCCTGCTAGTTATTTTTTCAATATTTTCAATGTACAGAATCGACCCTTCTACAGATTTATTATGTGTATAGATAATATGTATCTTGTAATATAAGGAGTCTCTTATAAAAAGATATCTATAGATAAAGAAATAACTTTTTAATAAGCAGAACCACTTCCTTTCAAAGACTTCAACAGTTCAACACAATCTACAAACGATGAATATGTTTCATTCCTATATTTTTGTTATTCGCTTCCTTGCCATTTTTATTAACTCTCTATTTACAAAAATAGCATCATTTTGTTTATTGTTTACGCGTTGAATGAAAGCCCGGAAGTATTTATTTATGTTATTTCTAAGTTTGTTATGATCGCAAAAAAAATATTCGACATTATTTCTCCAAACTTCGGCAATGTTAATGCCAAAGGAAAAAACTTTCTATTTCGTCTCAATGTTTGTAAATTGGCAACACTCAAAGCCCACAGGACGTCGTGTTTCCAAACTTTGCGTGTATTTCCAACTTGATTCATTTCATTTCGCGATTTCACTTGGTTCTTTGAGCAATCTACATCGACCCTAATTTCCTTTAAAATATCCTTCTGTGGGAATTTTATTTTTTGTACTTTTACTAGCGGCTTGTCCTTTTCGAATAGAGATGATGAATTTCGTATCATCACCAAACTTTTTTTACCTTTTACGGGTGGGTGTATTTAGAGAGATTAATACGGTATAAAAAAATTAAGTAACAATATTACAAAATATTGATTATATATAGTATTTTAATTAATCAATATAGATACATTAAACATTCATTTGATAATACTGTACTAATTTCTGAACTGTGTCAGCTTGGTAATCAGCAATATAGCTGTGTTTTACCTGAAATAAAACACATATTAAATACTTACCTATATTTGAAGCTTACTTATTGGAGAAGGTACCTAGCTTTTTCCGCCTATTTTCCCTCTCTTTCTCGTTGTATATATGCTATCTCTCTCGCACACGGCACACCTCTCACCAGGTGGCGCGGCCGGCGCACGATAATGTGCAGGCGCTAGATCTTCTTCATTGAGTCGAAATACTCAACAGGTGGACGTTAAGTGTAAGCTTCAAATATAGGTAAGTATTTAATATGTGTTTTATTTCAGGTAAAACACAGCTATTAAACACTTGACCGTAATTTGAAGCTTACTTATTGAGACCTGTTTGTTACCCACCTGGTGTACAATATATGGACGCCAATGTGAATTTGAATAGGTACATAAGTAATTACTTATTTCTTTATTTGAAAGAGTAAGGTGTGCAGATAGTATACCAATAAATCACACAAATTTTTAAATTTTTATATTATTTATATTAACAATAAAAAGTTAATCAAATAAGAACCAAAAAGTAAATCATAATGATTAAAAGTATTAGAACTTATGAGATTGGTTCAAGCGTACCTTAGTTAACCTTTTGGGCTTGAAAAGTTAAAGTTACTACAATTTCCACTATCTTTAGCGTAAATCTGCGAAAGAGCAAGTAACGACTTTTAATTACGCATTTAGATGTTACTTACAAAATTAAGCAACAGCTCATCACCGACGAGGCAAGAATACCTCAAACTCAAACCTTTATTTATTCAATTAGACTTCTGTAGAAGCACCATTGAATCCTCATAACATAGATTTACCAGCTGTCTCAACTCACACAGTTCTAACCCAACCTGCTACTAGCGGACAAGTAGAGACCTTGGTCTTTACTTTTAGGGTCAAATAAATTAAAAGGTCATCCCTTGGATAAGGTAATAAAATAAACCAGGTAAGCGGTTTAAATTATAATACAGATAATATGTAACATCCAACCAAAGCGTGTGGTGTCTATTAATGTTTAGAGCCAACGCCACCGATCATAATATAAACATGGCTGGTACTTTCAGTGCAATGCATGAATTATTTATTTAAAACTGATAGGTTTTAAACTCTGTACTGGAAACATATAATGAACTCAAGAAGTTAGAGACTAAAATGATAAGAGCTTATCTGTGTCCCAAACCTGCAATTACTACAGCTAAGTACGTTAAGTTTTAATCAAATTAATTTTAAGGTATAGTTATGGTTTACATCAGAACTTATATACCAAAAGTCTCGGGACTACATAACGTGACTTAAATGAAAGTGTTTGTGCATAACATCTAGGCCATCAACAGCTATATGAACGTCAGATAGGAAATGAGCCAAATTTATCCAGTAAGTAACAAAGGTTTTTAATTATACTTATTCTAATTCAACCAACTTCTACTAGCTACTCCGTATGTCTTTTGGGTAGACGGAGGCAAATAGGATTTTTCTTCCGACTATAACATTTGATATTTGGAAAATGTATACATTTCTGTATACCTTCAGAGTCAGATTCTAGTGGTGCAGCACTAAACACTGTCTATTAGGTGAATGGTGCTGCTGACCGGGCCTTCAGTTCTGCTTTCCAGAATACCTTCGCCCTTCTCGGTGCTACTACTACTGAAATAGCAGTACTCTTACACGTCGTTCAGGCCTCGAACTGACTAGGATTTCTCATATTATCGTTACAACCCTCGCTCGCTCTAACGAGAACAAATTATCGCTAAGGAATTCTGCTGCAGGACAATGGCAACAGATTAATATGCATTATTATGTTCAGGAATATGGTGCGTTCTGAATACTATCGTCGTCTGAAGGTATCTCCTTTCGATTAACTGCATTAAGGGTGCAGATCTGATCCCATTTTTGTTCCGTAGGAATGCTACGACTGCCTAAACGTTAAACTGGACAAAGAAAGTTGCCCTGAATATGGTCGGTTGTTCCAACATCCCTAATATGGCTAGCTTACCTTAGTTACCCCTTGATTGTAACTGCTACCAATGGAGGCACTGCTCGTGGGTTGTCCACAGTTTTTCGAGTGCAAAAATGAAGAACTGAACTCGTGGGGATCTATGTCGAATGAATCTGTTTTATTTACTTATTATGAAAGGACAGTTGGTTGTGGATGCGAAGACAGGACGTTACTTTAGTCATCTGTAACCACCACGAGAGGCAGCCACGGACAGTGATATAGTAAGAACTAAACTAGCAAAGTTTAGTTGGCTTACTAGACTTTGTCATGTTTAAAATGCAGTATATCATCTGTATAGAATTGCATTTATGACCATTGATAAACTTAATTCAACCGCAACCACGAGAAGCAGGCACGGATATCGATATAGCAAGAACTAAACCAGAAAGGTTTAGTTCGCTTATCTGGTATATTTATAATGTTTCAAAAGCCGTATAGTCTGTATTGCATTGCATTTATTGCCCTCCCCCCCTTCAAATCAAAGAAATCTGAAGTCATCTGGCAGAGCTTTATCGTGAAGGGTAGGGGTTCCAAGTAATATCTAATAATACGAGGCTTTTGTTTGGAAGGATTGACCTTCCGTTATTAATTATCCTCTATCCTAAGTAACTCAATAGTCAGAATTCACAGCACTCGTTGAGTCCTTAAACGTTTTACGTTAATAGTTGCATATAAGTTTATTATATAATATAATAATCCTGGTGGGATGACAAGAAACTTGTCTAAGCAAATGATTATCCTAATCCCTCAGCGATTTATTGTTTGAGCCCTGAAGAAAAACTCATGGGTGCCATAATGAGGCCAAACGGGTTGATAAACGAGTCGAATAAATTGCCTACAAGATCGGGCAACTAAAGTAGGCCTATGAGAGGTCAACTATACATAACCAATCGTAATTTGTTACATTCAATCGCTTTGCGATTAAAAAATCTCTTCAGGTGATTTTATGTGAAAATTGGTCGGCTAGTGCCATGGAATTACGATAACAAATATACCATTGACACAAGGCTTGGTGACAATCCTGGAAACCACCGCCACAAATCATCTGCGAGATGATATTTGATCCGACTCGCCTCCCTTTGTTGTGATTCTCTGCATTGTGAGGCTCTGCATTGGTAAATACAATTTGTTCAAGTCGCAATTTCCATAATTGATAAACCAATGGTGGTTTCCTGATTAAATAAGCGTAAGCTAACCTTTTAGGATACAAAGTATTCATTTCATGCGTCCATTATTTAACGTCTCTTACCTATTTTATTGTATTTATTAGGTTATATTACTATACTTATATTGTATAGATGGCCCACTGTGAATTAGATTTCAAAACCTTTTTCTACCTACCTTAGAAGAGTGAAGATCCGTTACTGTCATCTCTAACATTTTCGTGGGTCCTCGTTGACGAAAGCAAATATCTATGATCATTTTAATGATCAATCCTTTGTATATTTGCACCAACCGCAATCAAAGCCCCGCGAGGGCCGATATATATTTGCACCATTTCCCCGTGAGGGACGGTCGTAATCAAAGCCCCGCGAGGGCTGATATATATTTCCACCATTTCTCCTTGAGGGCGGTTGTAATCAAAGCCCCGCGAGGGCTGATATATTTGCACCTATTTCCCTGCGAGCGACAGCTGCGCGAGGGATGTTTGTAATTTGAAATAAGTAGGGCCTTCCCAAAAATACTTAATAGTCACCCTGCGAGGGTGGGTTTAACCTGGCTAACGAACCTAACCTGCGAGGAGTAGCGGTTAAACCTAGCGGCCACATTTATGTAATCTGCTTCGAGCAAGATTTAAGGTGCTCATATAAAATTAGAAGTTAATAATCATTTAAAATAATAATATAGTAACAAGGTACTTTAACTTATTTTCCAATGCTAGCAACAGCTGTCCAGGATGAAATAAGAATTGATTTGACAATGGTAATTAATTGTTATGTATATGTATATGTATATAAAAAGAAGGCTTTAACTATTTAATAAAGTCAAAATTCAAATCATTTACACAAAATTTTAAAATGAACTTCGATTCATATTTAATTTAGTTCATACAATCGATGTCACATTCAGTTGCTTTATATCCGTTAACATTCCTTACGAACGCAGCCATACGTGGCCATACCATCGTAGGACGGTTTTATTGCACAAAATAATCTCCGCTCACCCGCAATTTTTTACTTTTTGTCAAGGTGTACAAGTTTATAATATTATTCTAAAACGTTAGAATATGTGAATAGTAAATCCTTTGAAATGTCTCTAAATTTAATTTCTAATTAAGGTATCTCTATAACTATACGATAACGTCTCTTTCCAAACTAGAAAATTTAAATGTAAAATTTTGGCACTTACTCGTTTTAACCAAAAAGTTGCATCATTTGAAACATAGGAAACGTAATATAAATAAAAGTAATTTTCAAACCAAAATTGCTGTGTGTAATACCTATGTCTATTTTCGCTTATATACGGATCAGATTAATACTCATAAAAGGACACGTATAGACTACGGATACTTTTGAATGTGTGGTACGTTCATGGTACCTACTGAACATGTGCATTGTGCGTATTTCATCATTATTCAGATGAGCGGCTAACTCCCGGACGATTTATAACATATCTCGACATGTTCGGACACGTTGTGATTCGTGCAATTACGCTAACATCAATTTGTTCCTGTTATAGGTAATACCTATATAATTTGTTCTTTGAGCTGACTCATCTCGTTCGATAATTTTTAGTTATAAACTATACTCCGAACCGTTCCTAGTGATAACGACAATGTAATAAAGTCGTAGCAATGGATTGCATGCCTGTTAAGCTTTGAGTTGGCTCATAGGATTAGCCTTGGATTTATCCATACATACTATTAATATTCACTTGTAACCTTGTAATAAAAACACATTAAAAATGAAATAAAATAAAAATATCTATATAAAAGAGAGGGTATTTGATATATTTAGTCAATATCAAATAATCAGAAAAGTAATATTAACGATACGAGTAAAGCCGAACGGTAAATCCGTTAAAATCTGCTTTACTCACAGTATTAGAAATTCAAATATTCATTAGTATATATTGCATTACTTATAAAATATTTCAAAAGAAAAGTTACTATTTCACGTAAAATGTAACGGTTGTATCGTTAATTTTAAATATCTAACATGCTATTAAGTATTTAAAGCATATTGAAAAATAAACTATTGCTGAAGGATTCACTAAAAGACCTCAGCATTTTAAATAAAGTCCAACGGATATACCGTCGATTTAAAAGATTTTTGCTCATTTTTAAGTAAAATGTCATTACAATAGATGTAAAAATAACTCACTGTACCGATCCGACGGGATACACTTTTTCACACTTTTAGCACTTGCAATATGCAATACTTAATACTTAATAGCACCAAGGTTGTAGTCTTGTAGACAACCTTCTCGCGGCGGAAGCTAGACGCCAATGAAGAAGATCTAGCGCCTGCACATTATCGTGCGCCGGCCGCGCCACCTGGTGAGAGGTGTACCGTGTGCGAGAGAGATAGCATATATACAACGAGAAAGAGAGGGAAAATAGGCGGAAAAAGCTAGGTACCTTCTCCAATAAGTAAGCTTCAAATTACGGTCAAGTGTTTAATGCATAAATAACCAATTACGATAATTCAGACAATACAACTTTAGATAACCAATGAATTGTTAATGTGATCCGATTGAGCACCTAATATTGGAATAATTAAATTGGTTATTATTTGTCTATATTGATAGTTGATCATAGACAGTTTATACGTTTATGCGTGATTGTGATATCGTATTCATAATTATTGGAACAAAATTATAGCCCTTGTAATAATGATCGAAAGCGTTTTGTTAGTTAATTTTTAAATTAACTATGATAATGAATACAAAAGTGAATGCAAAAATGAACTGTATCGAAAGAAATAAATTAAATTAAATTCAATATAAGTATAAAAACAAAACATGGCAAAAAAATTATAAGCCTGCGTAGAAAGTATATTTTTCTAAAACTGCTATTTCCGACAAACTTATGTCGTTTGATCGATAAGTGATTAACGTATGTTAAGAATTCATAGACATACCTACTCATAAATAGTTTAAATATTATAGATAGACCTATTATAGATAGACCCATACGCAACTTTTGTTGTAAATCAAGATTCAAAACTGTCTATCGAGACCACCTTCTAGGAATACAAAAATCAGTTCCATATTATTTTGATATAATATTTATTTATTTTTCTTTGTTTATTTTTATTCCTTTGCACAGTCTTGTTTCTGCCGTAAGGCGTAAACCTATAGGGTTATCTACATCTTTTGTGGAATGCTTGTTGGTTCCTGAAGTTTATTATTATTTCTTATATTGTTATTGCCCTTTCATCTGTGTACATATGTTTATTGATATTATATACTATAATTTTATAAATATCTAACCTTTATCTCCGTTGCATTATCTATTTATTTAAGTTTATTTTAATTTTCTGCCCTCAAGAGGCATTGGCAGAATATCAGCGTCGGGGTTTCTTTAAAAACTCTGACATTTATGCTGAGCCAAGGCCTGTTCGTAGGACGCAGTGCACTCTGTGTGTATTCTGTATTGTCTTACTGTTTTTATCTTTTGTGTTTTACTTGTAAGTGTGATTGTGTTCTATGAATAAACGTTTTATCTATTCTATCTATCTATCTATCTATCTACCTACTCATAAATAGTTTAAATATTATAAGACTTTCTCACGAAAACTTGTAGCGACACCTCGCTCTGAATCGCGCAAGCGAAATGTTTCGCTACAGAGCTGTATATACAACTTTCCGACATCATCCATCGGGGCCTTCACGGCCGGCCAGTCGAGTTGACTGGTCGAGGATCCTCCCTTTTTCGATGGAGGAATTCCACCTTCCTTCCTCCACAAACTTACGATAACATGCTTTGATAGGACGTAGAAAAAACTCTTATAAGTACACAAGCAAACCCACACATGCAAAGCACTCACACCTACATCAAGCGTGAAAACATTACACCCCTTTTAAGGGCAAGTAAAAATACTCTATTATGTACCTAGTCTTTTATGTATCCGTTTATCCTCAATAAATCCTTTAGAACGCTTCAAGATCCACGCTTTATCTTCCTGAAAGTATAGAGGTCTTGAAGATTCTTGAAGCAAGTATGGCTTCTGATGCCATTTTTAGACAATTCCATGAAAGAAAAAAGAATTCTTGTGGTATCATGACTTGGAATAAATTTGTAAAATTATTTTACTGGATTTTTATATATGTACTAACAAACAAAACTTATATAATATGTACTAACAAACAAAACAATTATTGTAGGGTTATAACAGTGTTCAATTGAATAGGTAGAATTTGACTCATAAATATAATGTAATAATGTCCTATAATATTTACCTGTTTATTTAATATTTATTTATTAAATATAATGTACATTTCTAGAAATATATTATATTCAAATACAAAGCACTTTTTTGACTTTCAAATTTGATTTTAAAATGCTACAAACAGTATCCCGTTTCATAAACTGTAAATAAACTTTTTACATCACCCGTAGGCCATATATGTGTTAACGAACTAGATATTTGATATATTTAATCGCAATTTTTCATGATTTATAAAAAATATTACAGCTATCAAAAAATTTGGTTCGCGTCTAGTTCAAACTTTGAAACAAACTTTGTTATTAAATTTTTGTTTCATAAATTAATATGTAAGTTATTTATTATTTACATTAAATGTATTTGTTATTTACATTAAATGTCAAAATAATGCTCAGATAATACATTAGTTAATTAAGGCCCGTAGACAATCATGGCTGGCAGTTTGTGTAGAATAAAAAATAAGTACCTACGTATGTACTTACATAAATTAAATAAGTAGTAAATAAGTCACAATATTTTTTATCTAATCGAGCAATTTCTTATTATTTTATAACCGAAAGAAAGTCAAGTAACCTATTAAAATAATTAATGAAGGCAAAATATTCTGAAAACACAAGTTTCGGCATACAATTATCCCAAGTTAAGTTATGATAATTCTATAGCCTGTTTTGAGCCTCTATAATAAAGTATTTGATATCTTCATTATCTAAGATACCTACAATAACTCACAGTACCAAACAAAAAATGTGGATCCTACCTAATATAATAAATAAAAAATTTCAAACCCTACAATCAAAATAACAAAATCGTAATTCTGCTGTAAACCATCAAAGCTACTGAAAAGTTAATTGACTATAATAAATTCAGTAACATTTTTGTTCTATTAAAATGCAAATGTTCCAAACGAATCACATTTAGAATCGAACTCTTTTAGGTTCACTTACAGGCACCGCTATTCAGATTACTTCGAGTGCGAATTGAATCAAATCTCATTCAATAGAAGAGTTATATTTCAATCCTTTCAGTTTTATCCATAGCGTGGAAACACGCGAAAATGGTTCACTGTAAATGAACAATTTCTAGATATAGTTTCGGGAAAATATTCGAAATTGATTACGATATCTATACTTTCAAATTGATTGTATTTAGTCTCACAAATTCACGTTGGTTTGTATCAATTAAGGTTTAACTACTTCATATTAATTAATTCTTCTTTCTACGAAAATAACAGCTAACAATGATACAAAGATCAAATATTAACTATATAAGCTTCAGCTTACACGTATCCAAACCAGCAAAAAATACTCAACAAAACAAGTGATAACTGCGTTAAAAAC
This sequence comes from Colias croceus, assembly GCF_905220415.1. NCBI lineage: Eukaryota > Metazoa > Arthropoda > Insecta > Lepidoptera > Pieridae > Colias > Colias croceus. The sequence goes on along the minus strand of NC_059541.1, from coordinate 3,206,249 downwards.
AACCGACTTCAAACTTGCACTTGCAAAATTTACAAATACCTACAGACAAAAATGCTCATAAAATAAAAACTACTGGGCCTATCCGAATAAAATTTTTATGGGACCAATTCGACACCATCCCGCATCGAACAAAAAAAGAATCACGTAAATCGGTTCAGAAACCTCGGAGTAATCGGTGTACATACATAAAAAAAAAAAAATATACCGGCCGAATTGATAACCTCCTCCTTTTTTTGAAGTCGGTTAATTACAGCGCTTTCAATAAAACATCAGAATAAGCTGCGCGTACAAGAATTTTTAAAATCACTTAAAAATGTTGAGATTACGGGCTTTATTCGGTAGTATTTAAAGTCGTGGAGTAAACCCTTGTTAGCTACATCCGCAGCGCTAATACAGCTTTGCATACTTTCGACAATCTCCGCTTAAACAGCTGACTCGCCGAACTCATAAAGCGAGGATTTGCTGACTTGCACAATATTGCGGCCATTGTCGGGCTACGTGTTACTTAATTTATATTGTTTTGAGTGCCTTCTGTATACAATTTTTGACACGCTTTTCGTTAGAGTGGATTGATACACGGGTTTTTAATTATAGTGAAATATGAGTGCCTTCCTAATACCTATGTATGATTCTCAATAGGTGATGATAACTGTAGAATATAAATATATAAAAAGTTCGATCATAACATATACATATAGTTGCTCTACATATTATAAACACATAATTAAAGTAACATTAATTGATAAGCAAAAGCTAAGCTAATAGTTAAGCTCGCGTATAGGTATTTAACTGTTGCTTGTATCATCATCATCATCATCATCATCAGCCTTTCGATGTCAACTGCTGGACGTAGGCCTCTCCTAATGCACGCCACTGAGCCCGGTCGTTGGCTCTTTGCCGCCAGTTATGGCCAGCAACCTTGCGGACGTCGTCACACCACCGTGTAGCAGGACGTCCTACGCTACGTTTGCCGAGTCGCGGTCTCCACTCTAAGACATGTGTGCCCCAGCGGTTGTCCGTTCTGCGGCACATATGACCGGCCCACTGCCACTTCAGCTTGCTAATTCGTTGAGCTATGTCGGTTACTTTAGTTCTCTGGCGAATTACTTCGTTGCTTGTATAAAAAGTTTAATATAAAAACAAAACAATTTACTAAATAAATTGTAAGACTAACCAATTCATTTAATTTTAGAGGGTCCTTTCTATCCCAGATGTCAACGCGACGTAGATAGGACTTGAGGGTTAAAATAATACACACTACACTTCAAACTTGAAAAGACAAAAATGCTCATAAAATAAAAACTACTGGGCCTATCCGAATAATCGAATGGGTGTCGAATTGGTCCCATAAAAATTTTATGGGACCAATTCGACACCATTCCGCATCGAACAAAAAAAGAATTACGTAAATCGGTTCAGAAACCTCGGAGTAATCGGTGTACATACATAAAAAAAAAAAACATACCGGCCGAATTGATAACCTCCTCCTTTTTTTTGAAGTCGGTTAAAAATAGCAATTCCATATCCTTATTTATAAATTGTAAGTATTAGGTATATAACTATTATAAATATATCTGTTTAAAACTGATTAAAAGTATTTACTGAAAAAAAGTATTAAATATGTAATACTAGCGGTCCGCCCCGGCTTCGCCCGTGGTACATATTAACGTTTTCTCTACATAAGAACCATCCTCGTACTTCAAGGAATATAATAAAAAAAGAATTATCGAAATCGGTTCAGCCGTTCTCGAGTTATGGAATTACAACGAAAAGTGGCATTGATTTTTATATATTAGATTGTATGTGTAATATTTTGTATCTGCGAATGATTTCGTGAAAATTACAATTATAATTACATACTATGAACTAAAGTTTATTTAAGGTTCTTGAATGTAATAACACGCGTAATACCCTACAGAGCCCACAAATATGTGGTATGTTTAGATTCATACATTAGTAAAGAGCTATTAGCAAATATTAACGTACACGTGTAGAGGGTCTGTTCCAAAATTTGCGAAATCATAATTCAACTAACATTTCATGAATATATGTGAATACTTGTCTGAACCACCAATAAATAATAACCTGTTACTATTCATACACATGTAAATTGAGGTACTCTTAATATGTTATTCAGGATTATAATTCAAGATAAGTAAATTAATCTAGAATTCACCTTCAAATTCATTTAATTCTACTAATATTATGAATGCGAAAGTTTGTGAGGATGTGTGTGTGTGTGTTACTCTTTCACGCAAATACTACTGAACCGATTACAATGAAATTTAGCTTACATATAGAGGGTAACTTGGATTACCCACGAATCCCACGGGAACGGGAACTATGCGGGTTTTTCTTTCAAAACGGGGGCGAAGCCGCGGGCGGAAAGCTAGTCTTTCTTATAAGGGTATATTATACAGAATACCAAATGAAAACTTGGATCTTTTTTATATATTCTAAGGACACTTTATACTAGATATTTTATTGTTTTGTTGTACGAAAGTTTTACGTTACAACGGGAAATGTTATTTATTACAGGGTATACAGCTCTACTCATATACCAATATTTCATTCAATTCTTTTACCTATAGTTATATTGTAATACTAGTGGTCCGCCCCGGCTTCGCCCGTGGTACATATTTCGCAATAAAAGGTAGCCTATGTCCTTTCTCGGGTATCAAAATATCTCTATACAGAATTTTATGCAAATTGGTTCAGTAGTTTAGGCGTGATTGAGTAACAGACAGACAGACAAGAGTTACTTTCGCATTTATAATATTAGTATGGATATTCGAATGTTATATGCTCATACTTCTAAATTAAAATAAATAGAACTTACTGATGGAAATTTTATCTGATACAAATGAAAATTGCCTCAAAGAAATCATATTAGAAAATAATAAATGAGGCAGCGGGACGAAATTCTATTTTTTTAGGACATTCTGTTTACTTTGAAGCAATTTTTTGAAATGTAATAAACTTCTAAGGACCACAATAATGTCAATCTCTATGACTCTGAAAGGGGACGTGAAAGCCTTTAATAAATGATCACAGCTTAAAAGAGTTTCAGTGTAAGTACCAAATGCAATAAAATATTTACTCACATAGAACCAAATATATTTTGTATGTTTGTTTATCTTGCTTATGTTATAAATGCGAAAGTTTGTGGGATGGATGTATGTGTATATGTTTGTATGTTTGCTACTCTTTCACGCAAATACTTCTAAACCGATTACAATGAAATTTAGCATTTATATAGAGGGTAACTTTGATTAACATATAGGATAGGTTTTATTCCGGAAATCCCACGGGAACGGGAATTATGCGGGCTTTTCTTTTAAAACGCGGGCGAAGCCGCGGGCGGAAAGCTAGTTATATATTAATACATTTTCGCCATATTTATAACTGTCAATTCCACTCGTAGCAGTTTTTGGAGAATGATAATCTTTTCAATATATTGACAATGTTAAAAATGTACCTAATATATTAACTTATGGTATGGAAAATAGCATCAAGTATTTTTAAAGCATGTATTTAAATATACACACACAAATATATAAAAACACTGACAAAACCTACATGAATACAAAAAGATAACGTAATAAATTATATACAAAGATATGGCCGTAAAGCCTAAAGCACGCGTAACTTCATTAAAATATGTTGAATATGGAAAAGTTTTTGCATGGATATGAAACTGTGCCTCATTTTAGCTGAAATTGTAATTCTCCTTTAAAATATTACTTTCGTGACTAAAAGCGTTTTCCTACTAAATATTCATTTATGCCAAAGTTAAGGTATATTTCTTTATAACATAGTATAGCACCAGTATTAGTTAGATAACTAAACCAAACTTTATTTAAAAAATCACTCCTATTCATATTAATTTATAGTTTAACTAGCGGTCCGCCCCGGCTTCGCCCGTGGTACATATTTCGCAATAAAAGGTAGCCTATGTTCTTTCTCATGGTCTAAAGATTGTCTGTGACAAATTTCATCAAAATCGGTCCAGTAGTTTATGAGCCTATTCATTACAATCAAACAAACATTTCCTCTTTATAATATTATTAGCGGTCCGCCCCGGCTTCGCCCGTGGTACATATTCACGTTTTCTCTATATAAGAACCATCCTCGTACTTCAAGGAATATAATAAAAAAAGGAATTAACGAAATCGGTTCAGCTGTTCTAAAGTTATGCGCTTACCAACACATTTTGGGATTCATTTTAATAATATTATAGAATGGTGATAATGAGGATTTTTCGTATTAACATATTTACGATCAGCATAATTTGCTTTATAGTTCAGGATACATCGCCCATTTTTGCAAGTGACTACTATCAAGCTAATTTTCCGTTTGTAGCTTTATTTTGATGAGACGCCCAATAATTTCGTGTACGAAAGTCTCGATTGTGGTAGCTAACAGAGATAACAAGGATAAAAATTTTTGATTTGATCGGAACAAGTATATCTTCAAATCTCAATTATTACTTTAATGCAGCATATTGATACAAAGGATGAGCCCCTGATAACAGAAAAGTTTCGCGTAAAATCTGGGTCAAAACTGTTTATAATTCATAAATATTTTCTTTACTGACAGACAAGGGTGAGGGCGCGTCGGGACAAATTATTCTCTTAATAAGTCTTCCTGAACACTTAAAGCGGACCATTTATCAAAGTTAAGAAGTGAAAAAATGAAAATCTTAATACTTATTCTTTATTTCGTATAAAAGTTAATCAACAAATGAACAAGTTTTTTATGGAATTTTACCATAAAATTAAGCAACGTGTAATAAACATCGAGTTTATAATATTTTATGCATAACAATTATTGTAATTCATTTGATACGATATTTTAACCGTTGTACAAATTACCACAGAAATTACACTGAACGCGTAGGTATACCGTGAAAGCTATTGGCTACATAATATTATAAGTACATACTTGTACCAAATATAATTAATTATAAGGATATAAAATTATAACTGATTCGTTAGATCTGGTTATAATATAAATATAGAGTACTAGGTTTCCGCCCGCGGCCGCGGCTTCGCCCGCGCAGTCAAAGAATAAATAACCCGCATAGTTCCTGTTCCCAGGATAAAAAGTAGCCTATGTCCTTTCTCGGGTATTATGATATTATCTCCATACCAAATTTCATGAAAATTGGTTCAGTAGTTTAGGCGTGATTGAGTAACAGACAGACAGACAGAGTTACTTTCGCATTTATTATATTATAGTATGGATATTGATATAAATAAAACTAAACATATGAATAATTTTAAGCTTTATCCAATAACAATATTCTGAAACTACAAAAACGACAATATCGAATAGAAAACTTCTTATTTTAAAGTTACGAAAAGGCTGGACTTGAATTAGTTTCCTTTGTGATGAAGAGAATCAAATTAGATTCCTGTAAAAGTTTCACCGTATTTTCTATGGAAGTTCGCAAATCGTAAGCGAAAAGTTTTTGATTGTTTTATCGCATTGGGAGTATTTATTGCTTTTGGCTTTCAATAACCAGATGGTTTTGAGTTTTATTTACTCTTTAAAAAACAATTAACTAACGCTACGTAACTCCATTATTCAATAGCTTTTGTGATTTACTTTTGAAATTAAGTAGATAAATTCAAAGCGATTTCTTGTTTATATTGAATATGAAAATATTGAGGTGACATAATCAGTGATTCATGGCGACCGTTATATGCTTTTTTTCGTAATGTATTAAAGGCAGATACCGTGATCATTTCTCATTAATACAGCGATAAGTGGCCGCTTTGATTAAGTTCCTACACGCCTAAAAAGCAAAATTATGTGCCTCCACATATTATGTACCTACTTTATAATTATCCAACTTCTTAAAAGGGGAATATAGGTACTATGTTCGTCATTGTGTTTTATTACATAACTGTATCGCTTTTAATAATGTCACTCGTTCTAAAGTGTCCTAAATTACATTGCTTATAACACTTGTCAAATAACAAATAAGACAGGCGTATAGTTAGCGGGTACCTATATTACACGAAAAGGAATAGGTATGTAATATGTAACAGACATGTAGAAAAGTGCAGCTGACGCTACGTTATGAACGTCTTATTGTATGCCTTAAATCTTCGCAAGTTATTCTCAAGAGAAAGGAACATTTGCGATGAAGTTTGGTTATTGCCTCTCAAAACTTTAAACTGTAAAAATATTATACTTTCAACGATACCAATTTTCTTAGGCTATCAATCAAAACTTCGTAACTAAAAGGCTTATATTGACTAAAAACTTCTAGAATTTTTTCATAAAAATGTTTCGCTAGCCATGAGTAATTATGGTAAACATAAGCTGTCCTTCAGTAAATATTGTGGAATATAATTTTTGATGAATTTTCATTATTTTTCATTCTTTGATTTAGATGATTGATTTAGAAATAGGTAGATTTTTTAACGTGCCTTCCGAAGCACTCAACTAAAATAACGCTAACAACTTAGTGGCCATCCATCAAAATGTTGACCGCGCCTTAAATTGCTTAACCAGCTGGCAACTCACCATACGCAAGTAAATTGTTTAAACTATCGAGAGGTTTCAGTGTTTTGTACGAGAAAAAGGCAATGAACATTATTTTTAGAAAATATACTACGAAATTCATATAAATATATCTAATGTTTATTCAATAGCTTGTTATATTGAAGTAAAAATATATTCTATAGAATTGATATAAAATATTTTCGAGTAAATTTCGACATTTGAGGGAATATGCACAATTCGTAATGGCTCATGACTGAAATACACTAACGAGCCCACTTTGCACAAAATGTTACTTCTGTGCCAAAAAATAGTCTGCGAATTTAAAACTAAAGTCAACATTTACCTTTGTTCGGTAAGTAATCAGCTAACATTTGCTGTGCAAGAATTTTAAGATTTGGGATTTCAACACGATTCCTTTTTATAAAAAATTCAACCGCACAAATTCTAACGAAATTAGTTCTTTCTTTAAATAATTGTATAAAAATCTGATGAATTTTAAAAAAGAAAGCCAAGTTAATGTGTATTTTATACGTATTTTTACAGCATACGAAATATATTTTATAATGAAATATATATACGTCGTAATACCTAGAGAAAGAGCATCCTCTGTCACGTTTCAAACTTAATTAGCGTTGTGAAAATACCGCCCTTGGTCTTTTGTGTTATTATTTATTATACCTCAATTTTAATTTTATATACCTCCCTATATTTTATTACATGAAAATTAATTACTTACTTTATAACCTTGTTTAAAAATATTATATATCAATGAATGATTTAATTCTTTTTGAGTAAAATTATTATTGAACGATAGCTTAAACTGTTTTAAAATAGGTATATGCTAAATATAGCACATATTACAAAATCATTCAAACTCAAACTCAAAACTCAAACTCAAATATTTATTTATTCAATTAGACTTCTTCAAGAAGCACTTTTGAAACGTCAATACATATTTTTATTATTTTATTTTATTTTTTTTATTTTACGCCCGCGACTCCGTCCGCGCGGAAAAATTAAGATTAATTTTTTTTCTACGTATTTTTTCCGGGATAAAAAGTATCCTACTTTATGCCCAGGATAATAAGGTATAATTATACCAAGTTTCATCGAAATCGAACCGTTAGTTTTCACGTGATGCCTTCACATACAGACAGACAGACAGACAGACAGACGGACAGACAGACAGACAGACAAAAAAATTTTTAATCAAATATTTGGGTTTGGTATCGATCAAGTAACACCCCCTGCTATTTATTTTTTCAATATTTTCAATGTACAGAATTGACCCTTCTACAGATTTATTATATGTATATAGATTTACCACACCATTATAGCATTAACATTTTCTATACAAATGATTATACATACCGTAATCCAAGTCTCGTCATAGAATAATAATTGAAGCTCAGGCAAGTTGCATACTGCGGTTATATCCTACTTTACATCCTAAAGTTTGGCACCAACTTATCGGTGGAGTACTACTTTAGGTATACAGAATATCTAAAACTACCAAGTTTTCGGTATAATTAAAACGCGAAATATATTTACCTACTAATAACAAAATTTTTAATAATATAAGGTGTTACTGCATACATTAATTGTTTTATTTCATATTATGTTTAAGGGTTTTAGTAAATATTGATAAGATATTGAATGAAATGTTAGGTATAATTTCGAGGTGTCATCGACAAACCTGAATTTAAGGATGTTTGTGTTGCAAGTGCAATGTGCAAGTTTTAAATCCTGATTCAGCACATATTTTAAGCTACTGCAGGCCTTCTATGAACTTTTTGCCTTAATCCACCTCATCTACCAAGTGAAGGTTGGTAGATTTTATCTTCCAACTGCGTGAAACTGTAAATATTTGTATGATGAATAAAAATAACAAATACTATGTACGTTATTTACCCTTTACAAACCTCGTATCTTATTATCGTAATAACGTTGAATTAGTCACATAGGTTGGTTGTTCAGAAGCTTTGGCGTAGTTGCTACGAATGCTACAGTAACGCTACGTTTCGTAGCGTTTGTATACGACGTTTGTATTGCAATTTTTTCACAATTATAATATATCTTATATTATAATTTAATAATTATATACCCATGACTACTATCACTCGGAATTTGATAAGATGATTTTATTTCTCGTTATTCTTTAATCATATTTTTAACAAAAACGTAGTATTGCGCTTTATTATCGTGTAAATAACCGTCACTAGAAAATATACAAATTTATTATAGTGTTATCCCAGACAGTTTACCTTTAATTATATCTACAGCTATATAGATTCGCTGACTCCAAATATTAAAAACATCTATAAAAGTAAAGTAATATTTTTCGTCGTCCATTGTTAAGAAAAAAATTCTGAAATAAAAAAGGAAAAAATTCAAACCTAAGTATTCATACTTTTCAAAAAGTGTTTAAGCGTTCTCAATTTAAGAGATTGTTTTTTCGTGAACATTCGCACTCAATAATTCAATAAATAGTGGTTGTGAACTTTGCGAAAATTTAAAAAAATATATATTAGCAACGTGATGATAACTTTACTCGACAATCCGGAAATATTATTGTAAGCCTTTCATTTTTACAAATCGAACATCTTATTCAAATTCACATCTGACATACAAATAAGGAACTTCATCCCAACAAAGAGAAAAAGCTTGCAGAGAAACACGTCTTATAAAATCTGGGGGCACGGTAGTGCCCCCGCCAAGACTAGCCAAAGAAGAAAGCGAAGCGCACGGGCACTAAATATCTTTTCTCGAAGCGCTTCGACGTTTTTTTGAACCCTCATAACTTGGGTTTGGATTATGCTAGATCAACAAAATTTTCGGGATATATTGTCAATAGCGGACTTATTGAACATATTAAGTTTTAATTACATTAGCTTTTATATTTCAGATTTTAAAAACGCTAATTTCGTCACTGACTCACTGATGATCATCAAAATTCTTAAGGTATTTCCTAATGTCCTAGAAAGCTGAAATTTTGTATGTAAGCTAGTATTAGCACACAAACAACAAAAAAATTATAAAACTTGTAACTTTCATCCCCCAACCCCTTAAACTAGGGGATGGGAGTTTGTATGAGACCTGTAATTTTAAATTAAATTTTGATGACGCTAGAGGTCTAATCTAATAATCTAAAACTTGGTTCCCCAAGATATATATATGTATAGGTACTCCTTGTTAAAAAAAAATATTTAAAAATTTAATCGACATATATCGAGACATATACTTCAGATCAGATCATATAAATATGAATAGAAGTGTTGCGAACGTCTCCTGCCTCTTCTTCTCTTCTTCTTCTGCCTCAGACACAGACACAGACACAGACACAGACACAGACACAGACACAGACACAGACACAGACACAGACACGGACACAGACACAGACACAGACACAGACACAGACACAGACACAGACACAGACACAGACACAGACACAGACACAGACACAGACACAGACACAGACACAGACACAGACACAGACACAGACACAGACACAGACACAGACACCGACACAGACACCGACACCGACACCGACACAGACACAGACACAGACACAGACACAGACACTGACACTGACACTGACACTGACACTGACACTGACACTGACACTGACACTGACACTGACACTGACACTGACACTGACACTGACACTGACACTGACACTGACACTGACACTGACACTGACACTGACACAGACACAGACACAGACACCGACACAGACACAGACACCGACACAGACACAGACACCGACACAGACACCGACACCGACACAGACACCGACACAGACACCGACACAGACACAGACACAGACACCGACACAGACACCAACACAGATACAGAGAGAGACACAGACACAGACACAGACACAGACACAGACACTGACAACGACACCGACACAGACACAGACACCGACACCGACACAGACACAGACACAGACACAGACACAGACACCGACACAGACACCAACACAGACCCAGTCACCGACACAGACACAGACACAGACACAGACACAGACACAGACACAGACACCGACACAGACACCAACACAGACACAGACACCGACACAGACACCAACACAGACACAGACACAGACACAGACGCAGACACCGACACCGACACAGACACCGACACAGACACCGACACCGACACAGACACAGACACAGACACCGACACCGACACAGGCGCAGACACCGACACAGACACAGACACAGACACAGTCACAGACACAGACACAGACACAGACACAGACACAGACACCTACACAGACACAGACACAGACACAGGCGCAGACACCGACACAGACACCGACACAGACACAGACACAGACACAGACACCGACACAGACACAGACACAGACACAGACACTGACACTGACACTGACACTGACACTGACACTGACACTGACACTGACACTGACACTGACACTGACACTGACACTGACACTGACACTGACACCGACACAGACACCGACACAACCACAGACACCGACACAGACACAGACACCGACACCGACACCGACACCGACACCGACACCGACACAGACACAGACACCGACACAGACACCGACACAGACACAGACACCGACACAGACACCGACACAGACACCGACACAGACACAGACACAGACACAGACACAGACACACACACACACAGACACAGACACAGACACAGACACAGACACCGACACAGACACCAACACAGACACAGACAACGACATCGACGTTTTTTTGAACCCTCATAACTTGGGTTTGGTCATTTTCGGGATATATTGTCAATAGCGGACTTATTGAACATATTAAGTTTTAATTACATTAGCTTTTATACTTCAGATTTTATTTATATCTAAAAAACGCTAATTTCGTCACTGACTCACTGATGATCATCAAAATTCTTAAGGTATTTCCTAATGTCCTAGAAAGCTGAAATTTTGTATGTAAGCTAGTATTAGCACACAAACAACAAAAAAATTATAAAACTTGTAACTTTCATCCCCCAACCCCTTAAACTAGGGGATGGGAGTTTGTATGAGACCTGTAATTTTAAATTAAATTTTGATGACGCTAGAGGTCTAATCTAATAATCTAAAACTTGGTTCCCCTAGATATATACATATATGTATAGGTACTCCTTGTTAAAAAAAATTAAAACTTTAATCGACATACTTATAAAATTTTGTTGCAAACAACTTACAAAAAGAAATGAAATCCCACCAAAAACATTTTCATGTTAAATGTTGCCAAGACGAGCCCATATGACTCGCACTGTCAAAAAGTTATCAGATCTCATGTAGAGCGAAGCTTCTAACACTATACGCCCTAACTCTACAAGGCCTAACTTCACAAACTCTACACCTTAGTCAAAATATGTGGCTTGGCCGTTCGTTACTACAAGAACTATTGTATAACACAAAAGTAATGCACAGTGAATTAATTTTTCACCTTACGCCGAAGTGAATGTAGCGAAATGGCCAAGCCACATATTATTTTGACTAAGGTGTAGAGTTTGTGAAGTTAGGCCTTGTAGAGTTAGGGCGTGTAGTGTTAGAAGCTTCGCTCTACATGAGATCTGATAACTTTTTGACAGCTTGGCAACATTTTACATGAAAATGTTTTTGGTGGGATTTCTTTTTTCCCCTTATATGAAGCAATTTTTGTTTTATATAAGGAACATGCTCAGTAGAAAATGAACTGCATTTACAAATAATGACGGAGAACTAAGGTATCGTAGACAAAGGAATATCATCTATACTTTACTAATAGTTTTCCTTGTCTTTCAAAAAGAAATAGGGAAAGAAAAATCGTTGCAGGATCAAGGAATAAAGAGAATCTATACGTAATGCAATGTTTATCACAAATACAGAAACAGAAGTCTATTCTGTAAGAATTTGGTTCTCATAAATTCCAGGAATTGATTAATTTCGATACTCCACTCAATATTAGCAATGTTTGGTTTGTCTTGTTGCGGTATTTAATGTGGCGAGCTTTGCAGGATATTGCTGTTCTGTATTGGGGTAACTGAACTAACTGTATCACCTGGTTTGAAGCTGTATCATAGATACAGCAATTAGTTAGATACAGAGTTGTTGCTGACATACGACAATCTACAAAGCAATAATAATAGAAACAATGCAATTCTCTACTAAACATTTTTTTTTATTGGTAGTCTTTAATCAGAGAAAATTGAATTTATTTCAATTAAATAGTCACTGCATTAAATAAAACAAACTTCCCGCTGTCTGTCTACCTAGATGTTTACCTAGATCATTAAATTTACGCAACGGATATTGTTGCAGTTTATATTAACAGATAGAGTGATTTAACAGGAAGATTTTAGTGCAGTATTTGTAAAGTTTTAGACAACGCGTATAGGAAGCAAGTATAAAATAAAATAATGATTAATTATAAAATACAATACATACTGAAGCCTAAATAAGAATAATAAAGAAAATTTACTCTAAAAGTGTTGTGCCCGTTGCGAACGTGACCCATTTCAAAGCATGCACAACTCCCATGTGATGAAAACAATATCGTTGGACATTTCCTGGACATTCCTTATTTTAAGACATGTTAACCGTCACTTTGATACAATTGTCACTTTTAACAACGGGCTACCCTCTGTAAACTTCCCGGCCCTTGTTTTGGGTTGTCAAAGCTATGTCGGATACTCCACTCAAATTATAAATTTATAAACGTATAAGTTAAAATATTATTATTTTATGGTGGTATTGGATCATTTAGGATGTTAGATTAATAAACTACACTACAATAACTTAACTAGTTTCGTTTGTTAATAAATAACTAACTGTCAGATGATAAATACCCAAGAAATATGAAATAACCACAAATCTTTAATTTGTACTAAAAATTTAAATGTTATATTTTATTATGTTCTAATGGAAATCCTTTATTTACAGATTCCTTGCAGATATTCGAATCAGGCACCATTCATACACCTTTATGTAAGTAGGCATATATACCATATTATATATATTAATGTTAACGCATATTATATTTTAAGTACAGATATACCTATAAGTAATGTTATTTATACAGGTCTTCTCTGGTCAAATTAATAAAACCGTACAAAATGTTTACATTTCAAAAGAATAAAAACCTCGGCGCACAAAAAACATACGCTTTTAATTCTTTAATTGTATAGAATATGGCGCTCAGATTTGCATCACAATTGCAGTATAAGCCAAATGTGTATGAGAATAATAAGTAGTTAAAATAAAACACAATTTATACTGTTGTATGAAAAAGAGGGTTCACCGTCCGCATGCAAGTTTCATGCTATAATCCTTACACCGTCAATATTTTAGCCCGTCTCGTCTACGTTTAAACCTCGCTGGATGCTTTTTATAATTCTGCACGTTGATTTAATGTAAGTACATATGTACCAATGTTAATAAATAATAGTAATACAGAAAAGTAAAAATAGCCTTTATTCTATACTAGCGGTCCGCCCCGGCTTCGCCCGTGGTACATATTTCGCAATAAAAGGTAGCCTATGTCCTTTTTCGGGTATCACTTATTCATATTTTACAAACAATTTCTGAGTTGAATCCAATTTCCCTACCTCTGAACTTTATAAAAATCGCACGCGAAACTAGAAAAAACTGGTTCACATTTTAATTGAATGTCCATCAAAAAGTGGAATCCATCAACTTGCTGCACCAACAATTATTTATGATAGTACATAAATAAATAAGGAAGGAAAACTATCGTCTATCATCGTGTTAAATACATTTCATGTCTTTTTTAATAATCCTATTTTTACAAAATAAATATCGATGCACTTCATTTAATATTTTGAAATTTATACGTATAATGAAACAGATATACAGACGTTTATTTTTTTTTTCATGGCTCATCTCTTAGTGGACACAGTGTGTATTGAAAGTACCTTTTAACTTATATAAAAGTACATGTTAGGATTAATTACGTGTGTTGTTTCAAGCCCTAATAAAGGCGTAATTAATTCTTAATGTTCCAACTGTAGCTATAAATCATCTTCTAACATAACGAATTACTTCTAACCGGGGCCTATGTAATTAATAACCAAATAAGAGGAAAATATAAAAGGGATATAGGCTCAGATCTATTGCATACTAAATACGGATGGTTCGTTATGAAAACAAAAACCAAATTTATGCGATAGATAAAAATATCTAGAGTAAAAACTCTCATAGCTTTTTTCCATTATTTAAATGCAAAATTACAATGAACGTCCTATTTTATTTAAAGATGGCTGTGTCAGGGTATAATGAATTAATTTTACATATATATAAGTATGAACTCTATCCTATTTGTGATTTTTATTATTTAACTAGCAGACCGCCCCGGCTTCGCCCGTGGTACATGTTTACGTTTTCTCTCCATAAGAACTATCCTCGTACTTCAAGTAATATTATCTATAAAAAAAAATTACGCTTACGAACACAGTATTGCGATTCATTTTTATTTATTAAATAATTCCACTCAGTAAAATGAATCTACAAAATATAATTAAAATTCCCAAACAGTTACTCGTTCACTTGTCTTAATACTAACAAATCTTTTAGAGTTCATAAGATTAAAATAACAATTAAACGAAGCTCAGTTTTATCTTGTGCTAAATAACACTCGTGAGAGCTTTTGGTGTCAAGAGAAATAAATAGTTCACACAATTTAGTACCTACTTACTACACTAGTAGTATCTATGGTAACAATTTATGGTACGTTGTTAGACAATCTAGCTTCAAGGAATAAATTTAATTAAACGTTAAATAGATAATACACCACAGTTAATAACTGTTCCTACTAGTAATATCAAACCTTTATAAAATATTCAATAATCCAACTATACTGAACTCTCACATTGTAACAATGTGTCATTTACAAAAAAAGTGTGATTTACAAAACATTGCACGAATTTTGGTGTTTGTCGTTGCTCACAATAAGAAATATTTCAATGTTTTACGAAAGCCATACACTGATTTACCTAGAAAAATAAAACCGCAAAAGTAGGCTAAGATCGGGCTCGTGTCGAAGTTTTCAAGGCCGTTTCGCTTTGTTTTACATCTATCGCCAAAAGCTATATCAAAACAAAAGAGAATGCGGGTCACTTAAAGAGGCGACATAGACCTTTTGTAGAACATTATACAGTATCTTTGTGCGTCTAGGACTATGATCTCGGAAAGTTCTTTCTGTTTTTACAATGTATTCAGCGTCTGTAAACTATGCTCTTTGTTGTTTGCCTTTTTCAGTACCGTACGTAACAATAATTATAATATGACTTTCTTGCTATTTAAATACAAAAATAATTGTGGGACAAATTACTGTTTGAATAGAGTATAAAATCATATTTAAATGAATTCGTTCTCTTCACCGAATTCATAAAGATTACCATCAACTCCTTTCTAATTATTTTCGAAACGTTACCCATCTTTAGCCGCATTGTTAAACACCATAAAATTAAACACTGCTCTTTTGTAATAAAACCCCTTCATTGATCCCAAATCAAAAGGGTATCAAAATCAGAAACAAAGTTTTCATCGAACCGAATGAAAGGATTCCGTTACATTCTCAGTTCAAATTGTCAAACTTTATCAATAAGGTTTTACAATAATTAATGCTAAGATTAATTTTGTGTACAGTACACGAAGATTGTTAAGAACAATGGGTTATATCTATAAAATAAAGGTTCTTCCTTTTATCCTAAATGTTTCCTTTTTAAATACACAGTTAACAAAGGTATTGTTATCTTTATAAACCTTTATAAATTTGCAGTTAGGTCTTATAAAATAGAGAATCAATGATAATCACTAATCAGTTTGTAATTTAGTTGGTATTAAAGGAAACAAAGAGCTGTAATTACTTACTGCAAAACGCTTCACGCAACTCGCCTCACTATAACGTAAATAATTTCTACTTTTAGATATATCAAGCAGCTTACAATATTCTATTACCACCAAGTGGACTAACCATTACCGTTTGGCGTATCCATAATCGAATTTAGAAATTGAATTCAGTTGAAAAATACGCAGAATATAAAGCAGCTATACAAAATAAAATTCTAAAAGGTTGCGAATATAAATTTATCAATATTACTTACCTTTTATTATAGATTACGGTTTTTTTAGTTAGAAAAGGGATTTATTAAAGAAGAATAATAATAAACACACGAAATATGTAAATTTAATTAATTACTAACAAATTAACAACCGCGTTGAGACACGACCTATTTTCTCGACTCGTATTAGGCAGGAGATATTACATGTCACACACTCGCATCTCAATAAGACTGTGTAATCTAACAAGATCAGTGAGAGTTCGAGCTGAAAAAAGCAAATTATTCAACCAAAACATTCGTAACCGTAACACGTTTCTAAAAGATGTTTTCAAGTTTCATTTAAATACTCCCATCATTGCCGATGATTAGGGACGACGTATGTCTAACGTACTTACCCAAACATAGTTTACGGCCCCATTAACTTCTGCCTCCTAAATCGTATTATATAAATTATACCCTGAATAGTGGTCGAAGCACTGGGCGTTAGTAATCAAATGTAGGTACCATTGTTCTGAACACGCTTGATCCGAATCCCTTTTAGTGAACATAGTGTGGGAGGTACTTACATTGCATTGCAAATAGGGGATTATTTAAATTGCTACAGCACTCTACTCTGAAATCATGAAGTCCTATAAGCACTAAAAATGTTAGTGTACCTACCTTTATAAGAGGATTTTCAGTAAGCGGATGTTTTAATATAAATTGCTTTGATGTTTCTTTAGGATTTGTATATTAGTATTCAACTATTGCACTATAACACAGAGACTAGTAACACTTTCATACTTTTAAAAAAAGATAAAAATAATTATAAATATTTATAATTGAAAGCAATCTGTAGTTAATTATCATGCGTCTTTTTTTAGATAAAGAACGTGTAGATTCCGTGATTATGATTCATCCAAAAGCATAAAGTACGAACATAATCACTACATAGTATAAAACATAGTCACTTTCTCTGTCCCTATGTCCATATCTATCCCTTGTGTACCTATGCTTAAATCTTTAAAACTACGCAACGGATTTTTATGCGGCTTTTTTTAATAGTGATTCAAGAGGAAGGTTTTAGTATATAATGTATTAGGTTTTAGACAATGCGGGCGAAGCCGCGGGCGGTAAGCTAGAAGTAATACGTAAATATTAATTCGAAACTAAGTTATTAAAACATTAAACGCATATTTCATGTTAACATAAACGTCAACGTAATTATGCAGATACTGCTTGAACAAAATTCGTTTCATGTTTCGCTTTGCCAACCATATTAACAAATGATGTCTGCTCAGTAAAGAGACACATTTGAGCAGCATTTTCCGTAAAATTCCTTCAACGAAAGGGCTTGCCATCTCTCATAAAAGCTGCTTTGAGAACAAGTCGCTTTGAAATCCCAACTAACAAAACTCTCACATCACTTTCACGAATTCGTATATTACTATATAGATATAAGCATACACATGGACAGATAGACAGACTTTGTTTTATAACATGTTAAATGAAGGATTAACAATTCTTTTATTTTATAATTAATGAACTAAGTAAAAATTTTCAAGCGAATTAACTCGACAAGATTTGTAAATAATAAATACCATAATTCTTGCTTCTTCAGATTACGGTCGACTCAAACTTAATTACCTTAGCGAGAGAAAGAATTACCCTAATTATTAATTAACCACGAAGTAGGTACTTAAATATCTTACCTAAATAGCATAATTTATTGCTTTCAGGATATTTTTATAAACAAAATATAGATTTTAAGAGTTTCGTCTCCGCTCTAGATCAATTTTTTTTTATTATTATGACATTGGCATTTGGCCATAAGCTAAAAGTTCCTCTTCCTTATTTGAACATTGAATGAACTTTATAAAATAAATGAGCCGAATAATTAGATATTATTTATTAAATATAGGTATTATATGTATAAGATTACATAGGCAACTAAATACATTAAATATTTTTTGCAGGAATCGGTTCAAGAAAAACTAAAATGACTTATTGCTAAACATTGCCGGAGAAAGTGAACAATACAACAATATTAACATACAAACAATTGGTACAATAGATTTCCTAGCCCAAAAGTGTTGTAACAAATGGCTGGTTATTTTCCGAGCGGTTTCAATTGCGTTGCGATCTCAATAAATATTGGTTCGGAGTCGGTGCAGGTGTTACACTGCCCCCTGGTGGGAGATTTGAGAAATTCCTCTTCGCTTTGTTTGCTCGCAAATTGGAGAATAAATTGTGTATGCGCGTGTTTTGCTAAATCATAAAGGTATTACAGTTAAATGTTACTGAATTTACTTTTGAGGAATTCGTTGAAATCATGCTTTATATTTTATATTTTACTAGCTGCTCCGCGCGGTTTCACCCCCGTGGTCCCACCCCTGTTTGTCGTAGCGTGATGACACATAGCCTATAACCTTCCTCGATAAATGGGCTATATAACAGCGAAAGAATTTTTCAAATCGGACCAGTAGTTACCGAGATTAGCGCGTTCAAACAAACAAACAAACTCTTCAGCTTTATAATATTAGTATAGATACGAACAATTCTAATGTGGTAAAATTTCTAACTTTGCATGTGTGTAGGGATGATCTTTGTATGTAATGATGTGGTACTAAGCCGCGGCTTCGACCGCGCAGTCAAAGAAAAACCCGCATAGTTGCCGTCCCCGTGGAATTTCCGGGATAAAACCTATCCTATGTCCCGGGGTAAAATGTAGCCTATGCTAATGTATCAAAATATCTCTATACCAAATTTCATGCAAATTGGTTCAGTAGTTACGGTGTGATTGAGCAACAGACAGACAGACAGAGTTACTTTCGCATTAATAATATTACTAGCTTACCGCCCGCGGCTTCGCCCGCTTAGTCTAAAACATAATAAATTATATATTAAAACCTTCCTCTTAAATCACTCTATCTATTAAAAAAACCGCATCAAAATCCGTTGCGTAGTTTTAAAGATTTAAGCATACAAAGGGACATAGGGACAGAGAAAGCGACTTTGTTTTATAATATGTAGTGATGAAGTATGGATTAGAACGCTACTACTACTTGACTTGAAAAATAGCCTATGTCATTTCCCTATTCGAAATACCTAGGCTATTTTCAAGTCAAGCAGCTTGTGTAAATTCATATGACTGTATGAAACTATATTCGTAATTTATGTAGATAAATACTACAAAAATACCTACTTTCTTTTAAAAACTAAAATCTGTAACCAAACAACCTACTTTCTTTTAAAAACTAAAATCTGTATCGTAAAACCCTTTCTACTTAATCTAAGAGCTACAATCAAGAATAGTTCGAATGTAATATTGAAATATGGAATGTAAGTAATATTATTCCGCCTTACCCATGATTATAATTCAGTTCAAATATCCTCGGATCAGTAAATTCCAAAAAATATTATGATTTGTTCAATTGATATTCATGAACGAACGGACCGTAAAAAGTAATATCGAATTATCCCTAAAATGACAATTTTCATCTCATATTCGTTGAAAAGTATACTCATTTCATACAAGTATAAATGGAGAGAGGCTGGAGTAATATTGAAATAAGTATTCATTGTTACTTTGTAAGGAACAACTTGATAAGGGTAGTCGACTAGCTGATAGTACAGGCATCGCTGATATGAGCCTGGTTAACTAAACTGAATAAGCTTTGAATATATTTGAGTTGATGTTACAGTTATAGAATACCTATAAAATTTACAACTTTGCTTTTAAATCTTTGTTATTTTTTTCTCATATCATTAATTAATTATCTGTAGTATAATTTTATTTCTTAGACGTCATGTATAAGTATAACGAATTTGATGATTTTTGATTGTTTTCATTTACTTACACAAAAAAGTCGGATATTGAATATACTTTTAACTGTAATGAAGACATCTAATAAATTTTTGAACGAATAATTATAACCTATTCATTATAAGCAAATAGGTATATTAATTATAATTTATGATATTAACTTTCGTGGAATATGATCGTCCATCATATTCCACGAAAATTTACTTTCGTATATACCAATAAATAATAACCAATGTCCCACCAATATCTATACTCCAACCAAGTTCTAATAACAGCATAATATACCAATAAACTGCAATCAACACGGATTTTGTTAGAAGCTATGAAGCAGAACTATGCCCTTCAACATACGAGTGTACCAAGGGGAATTCAATTTCGAGCTAAGGCTCACAGCATCGAATGCCACCGCATTACGAGCTACTGACGAGAATATCTACTTACAGATTGGTACAAAAGGCTTTTACTGTGGTACCGGAATGTTCTAGCACGTTCTAGGCTCTAGCAAAATATATCTGAGATTACCATTTATAAAAAGCTTACAATGCTTGTTACTAAATTATGTTTACTGTACCTACAGCGCAGTCATTTCGTCTTCATAATTTTGATGAAAAGTATTGTTTTTCAAGACAATATCCAAATTTTAATTATCACACAAACGACCCAATCTGACGTTTTAATATTACCAATTTTACTATTAATAAAGTTCTAATATTCGTTTGTAATATTTCCATTGCTTCGAAGGTTAACCCTTTAAAATGCATTATTAATTGCGTCTACTTATTGATTAAAGCGACATATCATTCATATACGAACAACTGCTCCATTTAATTGTGAGGATTATAACCCTTTAAAATGCATTTTAATTGCGTCTACTTATTGATTAAAGCGACATATTATTCTAACTGCTCCATTTAATTGCATACAACAGACCTGTTTCCAATATCCAAGTAAACTATCTCAATATATGAAGCGTTATGTAAGGCACTCGAGTTTAATGGAGCATAGTGTACGTCGTGCACGCTGCATCACAATGTCTATGCGTTTGTCACAAAGCTTTGCTTCGAGAGACACTCGATTTCCTTACATGGAAGCCGCAGTGTTGAATAAAATGGCTCGTAGATTAATAGGACATTGTTGGGGATATAGGGATATAGGTAGGTACTACCTTGGTACTACACTAATATTGTGGCTTTGTTGGAACAAAATCTAATAAGTAAAATTCAGGCCTGGATATAGGAATAAAGGTACTTATTAATATTGTGACACTTTGTTAAAACAAAATCTAATAAGTAAAATTCAGCCCATAATGAATAATGTGGTTAAAGTGAATGAAACGATAGTAATAAAAACTGCAGTTCTATTATATCAACGAAAATCTAATTAATTTAAAAAGTATCTATTTCAGATTTCAATATTCATAATGTGTTGGTTGCCCAAAAAAATTTCAATAGCAAAATTGATAAGTGCCAATTAAGATAACAAGATTAAAATCATGAGAATGTTTAAATATCTACGCGTTCTTGTTATAAGTTTGCATTGTTCTATATTTTCACTTTCAGCGTTAATATTTCACAACTGTAGCTTCCGCCCATACAATAGCCCGCATTGTAAAGCATCGTTTATTATTCATCCACTAAATTTTCAGTACGATTATACATTTCAACAGTTGTTCCGCGAATTTTTTAACTGTACTGAAGAATATTTCACTGACAATACCTAGCAGACGAAGATTTTTTTCTAATGACATTTAAAATTTTTATTTTAATAAGTTTGCACATTGCGGTATTGTGTGCAGTTTTAAAAATGTTAACTATACATGAAAATTAAATCATATTTAGAAAAAAAACATTTCTTCGATAGAAAACCAGTTATCATTTTGCTAAGTATTGTATTTAGATTGACATATTTCAAATGAGATGCGAGATATTACTATTCTATGTTAGATAAACTTCAGTCTTCCATAATGCCAATAAATTCCCTTCCCAAACTGTGCCATCAACGCTTATAGCAGGAAGGCTTACTGGAGCCTAAAACAATCCTTGCGTAGGCAAAGGATTAATGTGTGGACTCCGGACAAATAGACAAAATGGATAGGGCAGTATTTTAAACTGGCAATTCTGAATATCAAGTTGAATTTGGAATAACGAATAGAGCAAAAGCATTGTTTAACTAAAAAGTTGGCGAAGAGAAAAGGATAGATTCAAAGTTGTCTTTATTTAGGTATAACTAAGGCTTAGAACTAAGGGTATAACTAGTAACCTAAGCTAGTAACCATGCCGGTAACATAAAAAATATTGTAGGTTTATGGCAGACATATTCTACGAGTATTTTTTATAACCGTTAAAATATTCAGAATTAATGATGGATAGCCAAACATTGTTCGGATATTTTACACAATATTTCTTGAATATTTCCCTCGGCATTTCTATGTACTAATTTGTCATTGTCACCGAAAATCGTTCGAGAATAGAATGGAACAATGAATACGCCATTTTGAGTTTCGGGCACGCAATTAAACAACTGCTCACATTGTTGATCAAATATATTGAAAACATTGTCTGCCGAGTTTGGAAGATTTTGTATAAAATATAATGTCTACACAAATTAAGCACCTGGGTACATCGAAACATTGTGGATAAACAATAAGGTCTTGTTCCTATTTGTTTACTTTTTCTGTAGTACTTTATTTGTAAAAAATAACGAAAAAAATTAGCCATTAAATTCTCTAATAATAATAATATTATACCTATGTTCATGTGATTGGGAAATACCAACCATAATCTGGTAAAAAGTTACATTAAATAGAAATTCAAAAATGTGTTGAAAGATTTTGAAGTACGATTTTGTAGCTTTCTAACTCCTCCAGCATTCAGCTGTTTTCACCTTACATTTTTATCAGATCGTCCACCCCTCCCGCTCGAGATAAGAGAAAATCCTTAACACTAGAAAATACAAAAATATACTTTCACTTACTAAGATTATGATGATTTTCTTAAGTAGATTGCTGTTGCGCTCAAAATATATTTTAAGAAATAATTTACCCTAAGTTAATGATAATGATTTTGTCAATGATGAAAATATGTTAATTGAAATTATTTATTGTTACATATTAAAATACATTGCCATTAATATTATGGAATTAAGGAAATTTCCAGATTAAGTAAATAGGTAGCTTTCGTAAAATTTTGTAAATTACACATTCGTTCTCAATTCCTTACGCAAATTTTATTTTACATTTAAACTTTTATCGTATTTGCTCAGTAAATTTCCTAATTTGTCTTTGCTTTGGTTTCCGGCTATGAAGATTAAATCTTGGCCCTCGAGGTAATTAAATTAAACATAAAAAAAATCTGAAATGTAAATGGTTGTTGTAATCTGTTGTTGTCATAACTAAATGCTTCATTTTTATACTTGTTTTACATTTCACTTTACAGTACCTACTGAGTCTCCTATTTAGTGTACCTACTTATATTTTGAAAGTAGCTTTTTTGATTAGGTAATTAATTATCAAGACAGCTTAAGTTTTCCGATATTTAAACAAAATAAAAAGGTACAAATCAAAGACATCATTTCACTAACCATAAACAAGGAAACGTATCTTTCCAAAATAGTAATATAATCTGTGTACCCCGGAAATGGGAGAAAGGAAAATCCTTCACATCTCATCGAAAAGCACGTTTGTAGAGATAGTGTAGTTGTTTACAAAAAACACGGAACGAGGAAAACAGTAATATTCAGGCTAATTTATTATGGAAGTACCTATCTGTAATTTTTTTCAAGGAGAGAAATCATACGTAGACAGACCTATCAATTTTGATCCTTTTATTAGGTTTTCATGTAAACTGGTTGACTCCATAAAGTGTAGATACTTATCCTATTCTAATATTGTGCGACAAGAGAATAAAATTGGGTATCTACTCTCTATATTTCAGTCTTAACCATTTTGGACATGAAAATAAGACAATTTAATTAGGTTAAGTAAACATAAGCTACCGTAGATAGTTAAAATAAACAAGAGTTGAAAATTTCGTGGATATCAAAATAAATAGCTCGACTACCGACTCCATTTGATAATTGGGTACCCAGGCTCTTCTCTCTAGATAATTACGACGATTTAATCACATTAACAATTTAACATGTTTACATGAAAACTATTATAATTATATTAGGTACATATTTTAAAAGTAGATTTTCTGATTAATTAGTTATTAAGAAGCGCTTAAGTTTTCCGATATTTAAACATAAAACTAAAAAGGTACTTACTTCGCTAACAATCTTAATTAATTTTGGAAAGATAATTCGTCTTAACTCGCCAAAAATCCGCCTGAGTGGTTAAGTAATTTCTTCTAGTTAATTTTTGCAATATATAATAGATAATTCAACGCTACGTGCACATAAATAATAAAAATAAAAATGTGCTCTTATCGAGGGAACCAATGTGTCATCGTCATTGTTCAGAATATGAGCGTAAAACAATAGGGGTAATTGAGATCGCTGCCTACGACTCAGCGAAACTTGTGCACTGCCTGCGCAATATACTTATCACCCATTGCTGACAGTGTGAAAAGACCAAGTGCATAATATTTATTATATTAAAAAAACTTCTCTTGTTCTCTTACCAGCCTTTTGACGCCTTACTTACATAGATAATAATTAATTAATTGCTATTTCTAATTTATTTTTACCAATAAATAAATAGCCAAATATATCTTATGTCCTGCTTTTGTAAAACTATATTAAGTATACTTATTATGTGTGCGATAAAGAAGATAGTTATTATATACTATTGTTGTACATAAATGCAATTTCATAAAAAAAATAAATGAATTAAGTAGTTGGTTGTTTAAAGATACCTAAACTAGAGTAGCGTTTAGCTACTATTATGTATTCTGTGACAAAATCAGAGCTAGAGATCACCATTTTCTAAACTTGTAACTTTGATTACTCCAATTTGGCTTAAAATTGATGAAAGCTAGAGATCAAAGCTAGAGATCACCATTTTCTAAACTTGTAACTTTGATTACTCCAATTTGGCTTAAAATTTCAAGACAAACTAAAACGATGTTGTTAAATGTTAACAGATCCGATAACATCAAAGACTGTCCCAAGTCCCAGCTCATAACAAAGTTAAACTGCACTTAAGATGGACTCAAATCGTCGTCTTACTTCGACCTTAACTATACAAGATAAAAGATTTGAAATAAAAAGTTATACAAGATCGTCTATATCTATAATGAACAGTATGAGTGAATCAGTAAAAGCGCCTTTGTAGGTATGTATATTTATTAATTCTTATATTGCAAAATAATAATTACAGAGCTACGCAGTGAGTTAGACGAATAAAAAGAATACCAATTTTATTCATATCGGATATTTTATTTACATACCTACTTACATTTTACTTGTAGGTACCTTATCTTTCATTGTTCCTAATTGAATAAACTGTCAGTACAAATTTCAAAGGGACTTCCTTAGGGACATGGGGACGTCTTACAATATTTTTTCATGCAATTTGACGGTTTTTTTTTTACAAGTAGACCGTTATTGAATGTTCTTTCTAGAAATCTCGAGAAGTTATTTAGATATTAACCTGAACACTAAGCCTGAGCATATTATAAACAGAATCGAAAATGATTTATTGCCTTACAAAAAATCACAAAGTAGCTACCTACGTAAGAGCCTCAATAAATAAACGGAAGTCATTATAACTTGTGAATAAAACGGGAATTTAAATACCAGATATTAAATAAATATCTCGACTGGCTTCGAATTAGTAATTAACTGACTAATGAGAATGAACTCAGTCTGTGGAATGATAAAAATTAATCCGGACGGAGTATTAAAATGGGAATTAAAACGCCGAGGGTTGAATTATTTTGTACCTACGCGATCGGCTAATAAAAGAGAAAATATTTTTCTCATATAATTTTAATATCTATAGGTCTACCAGAATCTGATGGCATATTTATATTTGAGAAATAAAAGATTTTCATGTGGCAACTTATTTGACAACTATCAAATTGGTTGTCAAATTATTTGTCTTTTTTGTAGTTGATGAATAATTTTTAGGATTTTGTCTAAAAAATCTTCGAAAATGTCGAAAAAGCCGCTGCGTTCACAAGCAAGATGTGTTGTTTATAATGTGTATAGAAAAACATTCGATGAAGAAGGGTCAAACACATCACAATTTTCAATTTTGAAGATTTTATTGGTAAATTGGATTTACCCGTTTTGATACTTTAAATTAAAAAATATTGTATGTAGGTAACTATAATATTGTTCGTTGATTAGAATATAATTTTGTGAAAACTTATTACAGGAGTTTCCAATACGGCTATTCTTCAAGTCCAAGCTGTCCAAGTCAATTTTATAATGTGTGTATCTGTTAATACTTACGAAAATAAACATAGTTTTATTTTATTTTATAAAAAATTATAAGCAGTTTTGATCTACATTATCATTATATCGATATTTTCACATGGCATACTGGTAATGAATATACAAATATAGGTATGTGTAAATAATAATATATAATAACTGTATAAAAGTAATATGTATAATTATTGTATATTATACATGTAAGTATGTACCTACATAATATTAAATGGATATCTCATTATTAAGTACAGTATTGTCCACTTATGTAATGTGACTATATATATTGAGGACAAAATAAAAAATAAGCAGTATCAAGATCGTTCAGTCCATTTTCCCTAGGGTTGCACACTCAAAATTTTGATTTCCCTAATTGCCATCAGATTCTGGTTTACCTATATCCTTTAAAAATGTTTGAGTCATAGAAATTATGAGCATTTATTTTATAAAATGTGCAGGTGAATTATTTAACTTCTAATAAATATCTATACTTACTACATAACAATAGGTATAAAGCCAAAGAATTTATGAGGTC
Organism: Colias croceus; assembly: GCF_905220415.1. Classification (NCBI taxonomy): domain Eukaryota; kingdom Metazoa; phylum Arthropoda; class Insecta; order Lepidoptera; family Pieridae; genus Colias; species Colias croceus. The sequence goes on along the minus strand of NC_059541.1, from coordinate 3,178,950 downwards.
TAGACGAGCTTATCTCAAGAAATGATAAAGGACAGACCAAAAAAAACGATCAGCGTCGGATGAGTTGGTGATAGGCTATATTATGTATAATATTCATATAAATTCAACGGGGAAAGCTGGGGGCGTACCGCTAACACATATAACACTTAATATATAAAGTCCTGTTTGTTCTTACTGTTCTGTGTGTATAAAGTATTCAATAAAAAAAATTAAAAATAACTCAAAAATTATGTGTAAATAGGTGTAAATGCATTGTTTGGTATCAGCGCCATCTGTTTTTTGTCTTTAGTACTAAAACAGTTTCCTTGTGCCAACACGTCGATTAAAAGTCGCAGCTATGTGTCATTCTTGACTTCTTGTAATTCGCTGTTTGTTCTATCATTGATCCATTTACGACGCGGCCATTGGTTAATAGCTGTTTGTTTTATATTACAAAATCTTTTAACCAATTAAAAATCGCCATTGCTTTTACTGCTGCCACGTTAAGTAGACTTCTGGTGTAAATGAAAACAAATTCTTTAGCTGTCATTCAAATGACTGTGTGAGGAGTGTATCCGCCTTTTGATTGTGTTTTTGTGAACAAAGTAAGTAAAAATGTACTCATATTATTTATTTATAACTCTCTTTATGCCTTAATAATAGACATATATGCGCTTTATGTTTTAATGATTTAAACTTATACTCAACCCAAGTTGACGTCATTGATTTCCATCACAAAACAAGGTTCGCCAGAGCTATATTTTCCTATATTCAAAAATAATGGACACATATTTCCTTTATTTTGCAAGAAAATATTTAACTTCCAATGTAATATAATCATTTTGTAGTGTATCAATAAAATCACTGTATAAATTATCATTAAATAATTTCCAATTTTATCCCGAATATCATATCATATAACATTTGCGTTTCATTAACAAGGTTCTATGAAAAACCAGCTTTATGATAAATTTTACCTATAAACCTGAAAGTCTGTGTAAGATCCGCTGTACCTACATCCATCCAATTTTGTCAATTACCACACATGCTTAATTGGTTTGATTACGAAAATGTGTCAGCTTCTTACAATGAATAACGCCCTAAATGATGTAAAACTTCTTGCAATTCAAGTATTCACACAAATATTATATTTATCGTGTTATGTGCATAGTTCTTACTTTTCTAGATAACACTGATAAGATAGTGCTTGATGTATCTCTAATACATTTCTACAAAATTAATAATCTGTTTTAATATTGTTGTAGGTAAAGGGTCCACCATGACGGCCCAAGTGCAAGCTTTGTATGACTTCACAGGTGAGCCTGGCACCACCGAAATGTCAATAACATGCGGAGAAATCTTAACATTAATAAATACAGAAATAGGTGAAGGATGGTGGGAGGGAAGGAATTCCAAAGGTGAAACAGGCCTGTTTCCTGCTGCTTATGTAAGGAAATTAACCCAGGAGGAGTCTGCACCAACAAAAATGGCTCCAGCTGCACCAAGATATGACCAAGCTGCAGATGAATGGGGTGAACAACAGTATAGTGCTGGTGATAACAACTACCAGAGAGGTACATCCCAAGATGACGGCTGGGATGATGATTGGGATGACGACACCTACTCAGAAATTGGGCCAGCATCGCAGCAGAAAACACAATACAATCAGCAGCCATTAGCACCATTACCAGGCATGCCCATTAATGATTATAACCAACACATTGATGATACTGCATCTACATTTGGGTCGTCTGTTGGAACAGTTAGGAAAAATAAATTTGCACCATCTTCTAAAGTTAGTGGAGAGAGCTACCTATTGGGTACACTGAATGTTGAGGTCTCTGACTCAGAGAAAGTTTATATTGTTCAAGATGAAGATGGTTACATCTGGTCTCCCATCACACAGCCATACAATGTTACCGTAGCTTCACCCAAGAAAGAATCAAAATTCAAGGGGATCAAGAGTTTTATTGCATATCAATTGACACCATCCTTCAATAACATTCAAGTCTCTAGAAGGTACAAGCACTTTGACTGGTTGCATGAGAGGTTACAAGAAAAGTTTACACTCATACCTATACCACCTCTACCTGATAAACAGATATCTGGCCGTTATGATGAGCAATTGATCGAGCGCAGGCGGGTGCAACTGCAGGAATTTGTTGATTGGATGTGTAAGCATCCTGTCCTGTCCAAATGTGAGGTATGGCAGCATTTTCTCACTTGTACTGATGAGAAACGCTGGAAAGCTGGTAAAAGACAAGCTGAAAGAGACAACCTGCTCGGCTTAAATTATTGTGTATCTCTAGTTGTACCTGAAAAAGCTTTACTTCAATCACAAGTAGATCACATCACAGAGCAATGCCACACTTTCATTGGTAGCATGGATTCATCAGTCAAATCAGTTACCAATATGTGTCTCGCACAAACAAAGAGATTCCAAGGCCCATACAAAATTGACTGTCAAAAGACAGGTGAAGCATTTTATAGTTTAGGGAATGCATTAAGTTTGGATGAAGGTACAATAGTTTCTACATCCAAGCTGACATCAGCTATCAAAATGACAGGAGGAGCTTATATTGAAATAGGAAGAATGTATGAGGAGCAGCCTAAATATGATTGGGAGCCATTAGGGGACAAATTTCATTTATACAAAGGTATTGTTGGGTCCTTCCCCGATTGCCTTGGGAACCACAAAGCTGCAGTTCAGAAGAAAAAGGAGTGCGAGAGATTAACAGCTGAGCACAAAATGGAAGTTGCACAATTAAATGAAGTTTTACGACGAACCGACGTCATATCGTATGCCCTTCTTGCCGAAATTAACCATTTTAAGAGTGAGAGAACTGTAGATTTGAAGGCCACTATGCAGAAATTTTTAAGGCAACAAATCACTTTTTATAAAAAAATTGTTGAGAAGCTAGAAATAACACTTCAACAATATGATGAATAGATTGTATTGAGTAAACAAATGTGCTATATTCAAGCTATGAGTACATTGAAAAGTATTCAAAATGGACTTTATGAAATTTAATTTTTATATGTGTAACAAAATTAGGCATTTGAATAATCCAAAGGATTTGTAGAAGATATATAATCAATACAATGTAGGTATATGTGATGGATATTGACTGAATGTCATTATAAAATACACAATTATAATTTTTTATACGCTGATAAAATCTGTACATATACAAATTTGCGCTTTTCGCCATTTCTACAACATATTTTTATTTTTTGTTATGGATAGTTTTAAAGTTGTACTAATTTTCAAATATTTTGAGACATTGTATGTTTATAGGTTAATTATAATTGTTGTAATATTCCATTTTATAAATAAGGTTGCTATAATAAATGATGAATATGTTCCTGAGTGTTTTTAATACAATTTTATACACAATAAACCTGTATTATTTATGTGAAGACCTTGACCTTATGAAATTGTAAGTATGATGAAATAAACTTTACAACCATCCACTTGTTCAAAGTCTAATTCAATTCTCTTTTTTTTTCAGGATCTGCGTCAGCATCAGACTGTGCAAGATGAGATAGCCAATAACACCAATTACTAGTTTAAGGCAAACATAAGGCTAAGAAATAATAATAGTATAAAAAATAATGGCAACTGAAAAGAAAGATGGTAATGCACTCTTAGCAAAGAAAAAGAAAGTGAAACCACGAAAATCAAGGGATGCCGATTGTTGCAGTGTCAACTTCCTCAAATGTGTTCTACATATTTTTAATGTGATATTTCTGGTGAGTAATTTTACATTTTTTTTTTACTAAACCTTAATATTTTAGATATCTCGATCGACAAAACGGGCAAAAATAGAATTTCTTGACTTACATTCACGTCCGTAATTGGTAAAATTTGCTCAAACCTACCCAGTCCATATCCTCCATTTATATTCAAAAACAGATTGTCGTCTTTGCCTATCAAGAAGCTAGACCATCGTTGGTATTGGTTAAGACAGAATTTATTTGTCTGGTCTTATTTAAATTTTTGCCTGGTTAAAAATGGGCGTATGCCCGTTTAGGGAAAACATAAATGAATGTATTTAACAAAAAAGAAAATATGAAAAGACGCAATACATATTATTAAAAATACACTTAAAAAAATGGTTGTATCCAGTAGTACCTAAACTTCTTAAATAAAATGTTTATTATGGTTGTATGACAAATAATAAGCTTTCCTTTTAAAATGTATGTTTTTATTAAATATTAGACCAATAAAGTAATCCATTCACGTATAAGATTAGAGAGGATTATGAGTTTTACCGCAAGGTCACTATGTAGAGTGTACTTTACCTACTCTCGATCAAAAATTAATTTTCAAGTTTTGTATTATTTTACACAATAGTCATGTATGATAATTTGTAATAATTAGCAGGTAGTAAGCGTGTAATAATAATGCTCATTAGACTAATTATTAAGAAGAATTATTTAGTAGACTCGCGCTGATAAACAACTGCATCATTTTAAAAACATTGCTTTTCCCGTAATAATATACCGTAATTAGCTTTCATGACCATGTTTAATTAAATAATTTGAACACACAATAAAGTATTTAGCTAATCAAAATTAATTGCCATATTATGAGTCCCGCTCATATTATAAAATTACGTATGAAAAAACATATACATAATATAAACGATAGTATCTCACGATATGACAAAAATATATCAGATCCTACAATTACAAAACTAAAAAATCATTCAATCTATCTTCGTTCGTATTGTGATATATCTAAAAACACTATAAAACAATCACAGCATATGAATGCTTTATTTTCATCGAAGCATCCGTCCGTCTGCACTCTACAATAATATAATAAGTTGTCTTGACCCCTCGTCGACACTGCACTATTCTAAACAGGCCTACTCCAGATCTTACTTGCTCAGTTTCATCCTTTACTAATATTATAAATACGAAAGTGTATGTGTGTTTGTCTTTCTTTATCGTCGAAACGGAGCAATTCTATGATATGATTTCTGTGTCTGGAAATAGTAGTCCAGACATAACATAGGCTACTTTTTACCGGGGTGAAATATTTTTATTTTATTAATTTTTTAAATATCTCAGTGCTCCCTCTTTTTCCCGCGAAAGTATCGATTCCCTAGCAACGAGTCAAATAGTCTAGAATATTACTATGAAGTAGCAGTAGAGGAAGAATAGACGCAGGATCTCATTTTTTTTTTTTGTATTCCAATTAGTTAGAAATATATCTTCAGTTTGCAGGTGCCGGAGTGTTCATAGTAGGAGCTTGGACGATCGCAACTAGACACCGATTCGTTCCACTTCTGCCAACATTTACTTACCCAGCCATTTCATACTTATTATGTATTGCTGGGGCTTTGGGCTTACCCCTCTGCGGTCTCGGCTGCTGTGGACTGAAGACTGAAAACAGGACTAGCTTGTTGTGTGTAAGTACTCTTTAAATTATGAAAAAAATGTCCGTAATTCATAATAAAATGTGCCCGCGATATTATACATGCTTAATTTCCTTCTAAAATTAACCATTTTACATAAAAAACGCGCTCAATATTTTTGTATCGCGAATAAACACTTCCATTTTAAAATATTTTTAATACTTTCTGTAGATATTGTAGATTTAAGATGGCTCGAGACACGTTTTTATATCATAAAAATGTTAGACCGCTAAATAAGTGACCTTGAAAACACGTTATAATTAGATTAGCTAATTGACTAGCTACAGAAAGTAACATAATTTCGCATGACAACGACCCATAGTTATATTAAAAAAATGTTAATTTTTTATGTAATATTTATAATATATTAGTTTTTTCAAGCAAAATAATAATAATAAAAAAATATAAAAATATAGACATAAAACGTAATTTGTTACCAATCACCATACCTAGAGTCATAATATCGTAAAGAACTCACATTTTTTTTCATTTTCAAAATATTTACGATAATACCTAGTCTGTGAAACTCTTTCCTAATCTAATGATATACCTTTCCAGTACACATATTTCCTACTCATAACTTTCATCCTGGAGGTGGGTGCCGGTGGTCTAGCGTATTACTATGAAGTAGCAATAGAGGAGGAACTACGCAATGAGCTCAATTCCACATTTATCACAAACTATGCGCTGGACACCGTTGTTACTGATGCAGTTGATACTATGCAAGAAGAGGTAAGAATTTCATTATTTTAGTAAATTTGTAAAAAAACAATTTTCTTTGTAAATCCAGTCTTTTAACTAAAGATTAATAACTAAAAAAAAATTGTTTTCCCAAATTTACTAAAATAATGACTAAAGATGAAAAGAGCAAAAAAGGCAACATTCTCTATATTGAATTATTTTTTTTTTTTGTTACACCGGAATCATTTAAGACTGTAATAATAGTGGTGTCATTCTATTTTCTATAAATATATTATCGTTTAAGCATTTTTATTAAAGTAAACATGTTTGTAGACCTTTCACGCTTGTAGTGAAATACATGATTTATATTTACTTCCTATTTAATTTAGATAACAGTATTTCAGAATATTTTTTCTCAATCTTGATATACAAATATTGCTAGCCCAATATTGACTATTCTCCTGTTTGTCTTTCCGCCAGCAACTTGTCACCGACTTGTTTCATTTAATATTTAACTGGACGTTTTAAATAGGCTCTCGAAGCAAAAATATAATATTCGTAAAGTCACCATCATTATCTAGCATTATAATAATTGCTCTTGAATCATCTATCTAAATTAAGGCTATCGATTGATTCACAAGTCGTTTATACAATATCTTTGGGATAGAAATAAAACTCTCAGATAAACTTTTCCAGTCAACTTTATTTTTCCTGAATTGAGTTATATCGCTGCTATATGAAGGGAAACATTAAAAAAATATTATTGTCATATAAAAAGTTAAACATAGCTATTTTTAAACATAGCAACTCCATATTTACAGTTCAAATGCTGTGGAGCGGGTCGGTATTCAGATTGGCGTAAAAGCGCCTGGCATGAACACGACCCCCGACTGCTGGTGCCGGACTCATGCTGCAAGACTGTTACACCTCGATGTGGCATGAGAGACCATCCCTCTAATATATACTATCATGTAAGTAAATAAAATAAACGACTAGTTTCACATCTTTTGTAAGCTGTCACTTAAGCGGTACGAAAATTTACGTCAAAGAGTATCAAATAGGCTACAGTTCGATTCAAACTTATGGCGTATGTATACTAATGGCGGTTCGGAAGTTGCAGGTGCGAGTGCGGGTGCGCACAGGTCCCATAACGTCCCGCTGATATCTAAAATTGTATTCTACACATCGGATCGGACGATGTTCCGAGCCGCCATTAAGTTTGAATCGTGCTGTATCAGGGATTATGATGGTTATGATATACATATATTAAGTTGTGAAAATAGTCCAAAATGCAATATTTTGAAAGCTACTTAGTATAATCATTAATAGATTTCCTGCTGCTTTTGATGATACCTGTAGTAATAAGAACTATTGTGGTTTTTTGTGCACACTATAGTAAAAATAAGAATATGATTTTTTTATGTATGTTCAGTGCGATTTGTATAATATTACATATAATCATTATGATAATCCAACAAGTTAAGACTAAATAATTTTCAAGATATACAGTATCTTTAGAAATTTACTAAGCAGTTCTATCCTTTTTTCAAATACAATATTTGTGTATATATATACTTCGTATAATGATGACATTTTTAATTACAGGGTTGCGTCCACGAGTTCACAAAGCACATCCGAGACCATCTCGTCATACTGGCGGCCGTGGGGGTCGGAATGTCGGTCATACCAATATTCGGTTTCTTCTTCTCATGCGTTTTGTACGTTAAAATAAAACATGTGATTGACTGACCCCGGCCTAAGGCTGCCGCCGCAAAAAATCGCAAGGTTTTCGACAAATCGGCGTCCGCCGGGGACCTGTCAAAACCGACCAATCGGAGCTCGTACCGCGCGAAGTTTCAAGAAAGTTCTCGAACCAAACGAACTGTCAGACGCACGCCATGCCCGCTACACTCAAATTCAGAAAAAAGTAACATACCCATATCGACTATTAGCGATAATGTTAGTATATAAAATACAAACCAAAAAACAGTTTTATACGTTCGGTTCGCGTTTAAACTGTTAGCACAACGTTCTTTTTGTATCTATATTTTTCTATTGTAAAAAATTTGTTACTATACTAAACTTAGCATGCGGTAATCCTATTTAAAATTGAATGTTTAATGCTTGCAAAGTTATAATAACGTACGTGTAGATGTTAGGAACAATGCAATCGAAATCATAATAGATTTAGGTGTAAGAGATGACGGGAATCTCATGAAATATCATTAATTCATACCTTGTGTTCAATGAATGTTATAATGTCATAGATATAAAGTTGTTTGTGGTGTAGTGAACTAAAGAGTAAGTAGTAACTGTGAACGAATTTATATTTTAATATATAAGCATGAGATGTTACACTGAAAATGTCATATAAATGTAAATGCAAAGGCATAACTTTTTATTAAGGGCTGATTTTTCAATCCTTGGTTAAAACTTATTCATCGAATAACATAATATTAAACTACCATTTCAAAAATGTATTCTAATCACAATTCTAATTGTCCGTATTTGACAGTTTACAAGTGACATTTTAAAATGTTCGTGTAAAACTTTATTGGACGGATAACTTATTTTATTACCCAAGAATTGAAAAATCGGCCCTAAAACGAATAAATAACAGGTCTATTTTAATTAAAAATAAATGAGCGGTGAATCAAAAACATGACCACGAAAATAAACAACAAAACGTAGAGAAAGAATAAAATTTAAATTTTGGAAAAAAACTTGTTTATTCAGATGAGTATACAAGTTTTTTTCCAAAATTTTAATAATATAACATACATAATAATATGTGTAAGGGCGGCCGTACACGGACCGCTTCAAGCAGTTGAGACCGACCGCTTGAAGCCGCAACCGCGCGGTGAACTATAGACATTCATTCACCGCCGTACACATGACCGCTCGAGCCGTCGCGACCGCTTCAAGCCGTCAACTGCATGACGAAATTCCACCGTGCCGTTGACGGCTCGCGAGCGGTCGTGAGGCATACACTGACTGCTCGAGCCGTTGACTGCGCTAGAGCCGTCGACGGCTCCCTATCCTCCTGAAAATCAATGACTTGACTAGTCAAAAAAATCAACCGCTCGAGCCGTTGGTAGCGACGGCTCGAGCGGTCAACAACCGACGGCTCGAGCAGTTGACGCCGACCGCTCGAGCCGTCCGTGTACGTCGCTCAGCCGTTAACTGCTCGAGCGGTCCGTGTACGGCCGCCCTAACACGTACAATAAATTATGTTGAAGCCAATTAATGTTAATCATACCATATTATCTTATTTATTTGAATGTGATTACATCTATATGACATTGAATATATACAAAGGTGCTATATTGTTATCAATACCGTTTAATTGTGTACTTAAGTCTAGATTGTATTTGATAAGACTTTGGTGATAGTCAATGTATTATGTTTTATACAGGTATTCGTTAGTAGCTACGAATAATAAAATATGCTTTTAAAAATAACTATTTTTTCGAGATTATAGTTTTTATTTCATTTTCATAACACTTCAATATATTCATATTTTATCTTTAAATTAACATACTAATTACTATGACGCGATTTTGAATCGTCTTTAACCTAAAACTCAATTCCACTGAATTTAGTTTTTAAAATTCGGACATTCACATGCTAAACCAAAGATTAAAAAATACAAATTGATTGTGTAAATTTATTCAAAAGCCCCATTATTTGTGACCTCTAACATTTACTTTTTTATAATCCTAACACGTATGCTAATTCGAACATCTGTATAAAAAGTCCACGGAACCATCACACTGTTATTGTTACCAAAGCTAATGTGCCTTACATTAAATTAAGAAACGTAATCGGTTATAATTAATTAATTATTATTATTTGTATGTCATTTAAAATGTTTATAATCTCGTTAAAGATCTGTTCTTACTGTGTTAGTCATTTTTATTTATTGTGAATTTGTATAGTCAAGTCGTACAACACTATTTTGCATTGTAACTTTGTTGTTTTACTGAATATTGTAATAAATGCAAAGGCAATATGTTTCAGCCAAATATATTTATAATTTTAGTTTTACGGGTATCTGTACTTATTAAAAAATAATTGTCACAAGATATAATATATTGGTTCTATTTGTTGTTTAATATAATTTTTAACTAAATACTTGTTTTTATTTCTACATATTATATTCTTATAAGATTCTTCTGGTATGAGTGAATTCCATATAGTGCACAAAAAAATATACTCAGTATTCAGGATTTCCCCAAAAGGTAAAAAGGTTTTAACCTTATTCGGGTAAATAATTGTGTATTTTTTACATTTATAGTCGAGTTTTATTTTACAAATTTATATTTAACATGAATTAAAAGGTAAATGACTATTTGAAGGCTATTCTAAGAATCAGCATTATTGCTTGATTTATTCAGAGCGGAAAAAAAAGTCCTTAACGATTATTCATGTATTCGAAAAACGCATCATAATATCTTTTTGCGTCGTAAGGTTTGTTGTAAAAAAATATCTATTATTCTGCCTTTAGAAAGTAATACACCGAGTAAGTAAAATGTATTATTTATTATTTACACATATAAGCATTATACAATATGGAAAAATATGACCTTTTTACTGTAATAATTGTTCTTAGTTTCGATTCTTGTGAAGGCTAATGTGCGGTGGTGATCGCTCGTTGCCGGGCGACCCACCAGTTCGTTTGCTCGCTTTTATAAAAATCTGTATTTCACACATCGAAAGAACCTTCCTAAGTCTTTCTCCCTTATTGACTGATTTTATCGGATAAAATCAGTTAATAAGGTTATTAACCCACACCCTCAGTCATTAACCGAATACGTGCCCCAAAATATTTTTGAAGGTGGCAGTTGTGTTTTTATAAAAACAGTTTTGACTGGGTACCTTAGTCAAAACCTATATGGACAATGATTAATTTAAAGAGCAGACTCTTTAAATTATTCAATAAGGTTATTGACTGGTTTAGGGTTTTGACTGTAAAAATTGTAACATATTATATACATAATATACAAGTTCTTTTGAACTTAGCCTAAAACGGGTGCTACTTGTAAAAGAAACAAACATTAACTTAATTTCTTTTTTTTTTCACTCATCGTCTTTTTTGGTTTGTACAAAGCGATTGAATACGAATCTAATAATTATAATGCCAATTAAGTAATGATCTTGAACATGAGATCATCGCAGAAGATTCTACATACAATAACATTTTACGACGTAAATTAACTACTGCGCTTGAGTCATTAATTAAAAACGTAGGTAAATAATTATCGTTCTTTACGATTGCATATTTCATAATATTTTCCCTATATTTTATCCATTGAATTTCAATAGTAATAACTCATAGAGATCTAGTAAAACTACATACATTTATATTTTATACTAATTATACTAGATTTAACCCCGCGGCTTCGCCCGCGTTTTCAAAGGAAAACCCGCATAGTTTCCGTTCCCGTGGGATTTCCGGGATAAAACCTATCCTGTGTTAATCCAAGTTACCCTTTATATGTGTGCTATATTTCATTATAATCGGTTCAGTAGTATTTGCGTGAAAGAGTAACAAACACGCAAACTTTCGCATTTATAATATTACTAGGTAGGAAGTTTTCATAACAGATGTAACAAAGCTTGTTTTTATGTGAGGATATGTATGTAACTATTTCCGCGGAAAATTTTGCATTTCGCGCACGTGCAGTCCCGTCTAAGTAGCGTGACGGATCATGGTGCAGTGGGGCATAAGAAAGATTTCCAATTTTCTATTGACTAAAACATTTGGTTACAAAGCATTGCTATCAACCAAACACAATATAACGGTGTACATTTGTAGGTCTACTACTAAAAGTACACTACACACTACACCACACTACACAGTACACTACTAAAAGTAGGTAATTAGGTGGTGTATGCTTGTACAAGTTTACCGAGATTTTAGATGTTCTATATCTATACACATTTGTTATAATTGGACATCGTAACAGGTGATATGAGATATCTACTATTAAGTGGGAGTCGAGCATTGCTTCGGCACGAAATGGGTCAAGCTCGCACCGGGGAAGTTACCACACCCTCACAGAAAACCGGCGTGAAATGGTGGCATATTAACAGTATGCTACCGTGTTTCGTACGGTGAGTGAGGGGTCCGGAGACCTAAAAACAACCCCCAAATATGAACGCGGTATTATCAGGCAGAATACCCCAGGAGGGTACCGGCACCTACGGTGCAGGAGAATCCCTCCCGCAGCGCCTGCGCTGCGGCAGCCCGTCGTATTCTGGGGCGGGCATAATTCCGCTCGGTCATGTGCCAAGGGGTTCGCAGAGCAAGCGAAGAAAATCACCCCCCTCCACTCTCACGGTGGACTTTTGTAACATCCGGGGGCTGCACACTAATTTAAACGCCGTCCACTACCATCTTGAGACGGCTAAGCCGGCCTTGCTCTTCCTGACTGAGACTCAGATATCAACTCCGGCCGACGTATCTTATCTCACATACCCTGGCTTTAAGCTGGAGCATACTTTTGCACCGCGTGCCGGGGTATGCGCATACGTTAGGGAAGATATCTGTTGTCGACGTCTTGGCACCCTTGAAGGTGAGGATCTGTCCATTATCTGGCTGCATATTGACTGCGGCGACCACCCTCGCGTCTATGCTTGCCTGTACAGATCCCACAGCGGGAATACTGGTACCGACCGTTTATTTGAGCACATCCAAGAGATGATCGACACTTTGCTTGTACAGTTCCCTTCTGCGGAGCTTGTGGTTTTAGGCGATTTCAATGCCCACCACGTTGAATGGCTTGGGTCGCGTACAACTGACCACGCGGGACGAACTGTGCACGATTTCGCTCTAGCCTATGGCCTAACACAGCTGGTCTCATCGCCTACGCGAATACCGGATGTGGAGGGCCATACTCCCTCTCTTCTGGATCTTCTGCTGACCACACATCCCGAGAACTATCAGGTCTCCGTCGTGGCCCCACTGGGGTCATCAGACCATTGCCTGATACGGAGTATGGTGCCACTTACGGGTTCGAAACAGCAGACACCTGCAGCTCGACGCCGTGTGTGGCACTACAAGTCGGCAGACTGGGACGGAATGCGTGGTTTTTTCGCTTCCTACCCATGGGGGCCTGTTTGCTTCTCCTCGGAGGATCCCAACGCTTGTGCTGAGTCTATCACTGACGTGGTACTGCAGGGTATGGAACTATTTGTGCCATACTCTGTTGTGCCCGTCGGTGGCAAATCCAAGCCTTGGTTTGGACGTTCCTGTAACATGGCGTCTCGCCAGAAACAGGAACTTTTTCAAGCCTGGGTTGCAGCAACGGCGTGTCGCGATCCAAGCGTTGGTCTCATCAGGAAGAAGTACAACTTTGCCTCCAGATCCTACAAAAGAGAAATCGCTAGGGCTAAATCTAGTTATATTGGTGCACTTGGCGATAGACTAACGCGACTTCCTTCGGGAACAAGGGCGTTTTGGTCCCTCGCCAAGGCCATCCAAGGTAACTTCTGTCGTTCATCCTTTCCACCTTTGCACAAGGACGAAGACTCTCTGGCCCATTCCGCTAAAGAGAAAGCCGAACTCTTGGGCGCTCTCTTTGCTAGGAACTCGACGCTTGATGACAGGGGAAAGACACCGCCGACCATCCCGCGGTGCAACCATTCAATGGCGGATATACGTTTCACACAACGTGCCGTTCGAAACGCTCTCTTTTCCCTTGACATCCATAAGTCGACAGGGCCGGATGGAGTCTCCCCTATTGTGCTTAGGACATGTGCTCCTGAGTTGGCACCGGTTGTAACGCGTCTTTTTCGGCTCTCTTACGCCAAAGGCATTGTTCCGAATTCGTGGAAGACTGCTCTTGTCCACCCAATCCCTAAAAAAGGCGATCGCTCAAATCCGTCTAACTACAGACCGATCGCCATCACTTCCTTACTCTCCAAAATAATGGAATCCATTATTAACAGCCAGCTCATGAGGTATCTGGAGGAGAACCAGTTGTTAAGCGACCGGCAATACGGTTTCCGTAGTGGTCGCTCGACTGGTGATCTTTTGGTGTACCTCACTCACAGATGGGCGGAGGCGGTTGAGAGTAAAGGGGAGGCATTGGCTGTAAGTTTGGATGTAGCGAAAGCCTTCGATCGGGTCTGGCACAAGGCACTTCTAGCGAAATTACCATCTTTCGGACTTCCTGCGAGGTTATGCGATTGGGTTGCCAGCTTCCTGGAAGAGAGGAGCATTAAGGTCGTTATCGACGGTTCTTGCTCTAAGCCTCTTCATGTGAACGCTGGTGTCCCACAAGGCTGCGTGCTATCTCCTACACTGTTTCTTCTGCATATCAATGATTTGTTACAAATCAGTAACATTCATTGCTATGCAGACGACAGTACGGGGGATGCTCTTTATCCCGGCCGTGCAAACACCTCAAAGGAAAGCCTCAATGAGAGTCGAAACAAACTTGTGTCTGAAGTCGAGTCTTCTCTCCAAGAAGTCTCGGATTGGGGCGAACTTAATCTTGTCGAGTTCAATCCCGTAAAGACACAGGTTTGCGCGTTCACCGCTAAAAAGACCCCATTTGTCGTAGAACCTCGGTTTAAGAGTACTCCCCTTAGTATATCGCCGAAAATCGGAATCCTCGGAGTTGAAATCTCGAGTGACGTTCAATTCCGCAGTCATTTGGAAGCGAAGGCTAAATTAGCCTCGAAAAAACTTGGTGTGCTCAGTAGATCGAGACAGTACTTCAAGCCGGCCCACCGACTTCAGCTGTACAAGGCTCAGGTGCGACCGCATATGGAGTACTGTTCTCATCTCTGGGCCGGAGCCCCACAGTATCAACTCCTTCCTCTTGACCGCATCCAACGTCGAGCAGCTCGAATTGTCGATGACCGTAGGCTTTCCGATAGGCTCGATCCACTGTCAGTGCGGAGAGACGTTGCGTCTCTCTGTATACTGTACAGAATCTACTATGGGGAGTGCTCTGAGGAATTGTTCCACCTTTTACCAGTCGCACAGTTCCACCACCGGACCTCACGCCGTAAAAACCAGTTCCATCCGCACCATCTGGATGGTTGGCGCTCCACCACTGTCCGCTTCACCCGCAACTTCCTTCCGCGTACGGTGAAACTGTGGAACGATCTGCCACCTGCGGTGTTCCCGAACAACTACGACATTGGGGCCTTCAAGAAAAGAGCGTATTTGTCCATTAAAGGCCGGCAAAGCACCTGTAACACTACTTGTGTTACAAGTGTTTATGGGCGGTGGTGACCACTTAACATCAGGTGGCCCACCTGCTCCTTTGCTTGCTCTGACATAAAAAAAAAAAAAAAAAAAAAAAAAAATCTACAAAGTTCGTTGCTTGGTAGAAATACCTGGTATAGCTATAAACCCGCCAATTGTATGCGTAATATCATCACTTACTTTGATGCTTGTGCAAAAAGGGATTAATACAAAAGTAAATAAAGTAAGTAATTAAATATCAATGAAATTTATTTCGAGTTAAACGATTTTTTATGAAGTACCTAATTAAATAGTTATTTGCCTATATTAACTAACCTTATTTTATAATTACCTATGCTAACAATATATTCACTAATTACTTAATTAGGTAATTTTTGTTAATATTTGTTAAATATAAGTGGATGGTAAAGAACCATTATCCCAGTGTAAAGAAAACTATGTAGTGAAGTGATCTGTAAACGTTCGTTATATTTTGTCACATAGCGAAATAATGGCGAAAATATTTTACTTTTTTATTTTCTTCATCATTTTTATCAATACTGTGCAATCTAAAGAAACTATCGTTGTTTTCCGTCGTGGGCCCGTGCAGCAAAGATATTGTCTTGAAAACAGAAATTACAACAAGTTAAATAATGTAAGATTGAGAATACCAATAACATCAAGTTACACAGCGAACATTGTTAGAGATTCCATACCGCGACACCAAAACATTTTATTATTACCTCATTCGAATCGTATCAGTGAAATTACGGTCATGCGACATGAGCAAGCTTCTGTTAAAAATGTCATGAGGCTAGTGCCAATGCAAAAACGAGTTAGACAACCTCCAATTTTCACGACATATTCTGTTCGGTCAACGAATCGCCCTCGATATGACAGCCTAGGTCAAGTTTCCAGAAAAATCCTACCTAGTACTGCGACATACACTAGGATGTCAACGAATCGTCCCGAATATGACAGACTAGAGCAAGTTTCAAGCCAAACCCTATCCAGTACTACTACATATTCTGGTTTATCAACGAATCAGCCTCATTATACCAGCCCGGGTCAAATTTTAAGCAAAACCCTACCTAATACATATTCTAGTCTGTCAACGAATCCGCCTCAAGACAGACAAGTTTCAAATAATAGTCCGCAAAGTTCTAATAACCCTGGACTTGGCAACATTGACACGACTACAATGCCACACTATTCACCGGCATCAACTGTAGAACCAGTTAGAAGCGATGACCCCAACGACAAAGATTATGGTGAATATAAAATAGACATCCGCGGTGATTTAATATATTGATATTTGAAATGTAATTAAATCGTGTCTTTTTAAGGACATTCAACTAACTAGTAAAATTATATTATGTTTTAATATAAATCTGTTTCACAAATATTCTTGGTGTTATTTGTTTTTTATATTTTCGATATAGTGAAATTGTGGTTACGTGCATTATCCTCTTCACTTTATTTAAGCAAAATAATGAATAATAGAACAGGTTTGTTCAAATACGAATCTGCTTGGACCGCGTCAGTCGACCGGGAGTCACTTTGCTTCGCAGAACGTGTCGGTCTTTACATAAATAGTGCTTGAAAATATTCATAATGAAAATTAAATCGACAATATTTATTTTTTTAATTGCTGTTTGGAGTTGCAACTGCCATCTGCGGCTCCTTGGTGATATCTTGACAGGTGCGCATGACAGAATACATTCTAGTATTCAAAATGTGGCGGGTGCAGTATTAGGGAATGTACATCATGGACTGGATTTTAACATTGGAGGCCATGTTGGCGCAAATGGTCAAAGACGACCGGATAACCAGGGTAATACAAACGGGCCAGGAGATACGGTGGTAGTGGTAATAAAAGAAGAAGATAATAATAATGACAACTATAGACCTCCGGATAATAACTTTCAACGCCCCAATGGACCTCCACATAATAATCATCACCATGGGCCCCCACATAATAATCATCACCATGGCCCCCCACATAATCAAAATAACCAGTTTGGACAAAATAACCAGAGACCTAATTACAATAATCCAAATAACTTTATAAACAGACCACCGAATAGACCCAACTATGGAAATGACTATCCTGATAATGATTATCAAAATCAAGGAAATGGAAACTTCAATAACCGCCCAAACAGTCAACAACATGGTTATGGACAGAATAACTACCCAAATAATCAACAGCAAGGTAATGGCTATGGACAGAATAACTACCCAAATAATCAACAACAAGGTAATGGACAGAATAACTACCCAAATAATCAACAACAAGGCAATGACTATGGACAAAATAATAATGGATATCCTAACAATCAAAACAATAACTATAATCGCCCTAATTTTAACAATGACAGACCCGATATTACTGGAAACCCGCAACCATCCGACAACAACCCGCAACAAGTTGGTCTAACGATCCCATTCGATAAAACAACACAAAACCCTGAGAGGCCGTCGACGGAGGTTATTTCGAAACCAGACTATCAGCATAAAGAGGAGTCGACAAAAAAACCAGTTGACAACGATGCACCCTTCTTCGTTCCCCTAAATCCTAATGAGTACTCGTATGGTGGAAATAAAATCAACATAACAGACCCGAAAAGGGATACAAATAATAAAGCAGATTCCGAAGATGAAGATTTTAATATTGACATAAGAATTAAAGATGAATAAACTATAAGTTCTATATTATGTATATGTAAGTATTCAAATGGCATTTGTATTTTGAACACAAATAAATATATTTTTTTTATAAAAACCAGTTGATTTTAATGTGTTTTACTAATTAGCTCGATCATGTAAAATATAGAGATCATTCGTATTAATGATATACACTGAGATAGTCTCATTAAACATGACAATGTGCTCTGTTAATTTTTAAAAATTAAAAGATTCAAAAGTCAATTTCAAGGAGCCATTTCTAAAAAAAATCTTACTTTGCTTTATAATATTATGTACCTACAATATAATCAAAGGAAAAATACACACACTGTAAAAAAGTACCAAATAAATTAAATATCAGAACTTAGTTACCTAGGTACTAATAATCCACAAAAGAATATATTGTATCGTCTCGAGTGCAAGTTTTTATAATACATATTTGTAATAACATTAACAAACAAAAGAATTACGTACTCAAGTACTTGATTCAATTAAACATGACGTGTAAGGTATTTTTTCCATCTTACGTCGGAACTAAAAAGATGAGTAATAAAAATATCCAAGGAATGTCCGCAATATATAAACTACATTCGTCAGTATAACAATGATAATAATAGAAATAAGTAGTTGATACCCATACTCTACTAACTACTTGATCCTTCTAAGCCTTAAAAATCAGTGTCGATAAAAGTAATGTTCATTCAATATTTCGGATGACTAATCTAATTAGAATATCCCAATATTTATAGTAGTATGACATTTACGAAACAAAAAACTGATGTGTATGTGTATTGTGTTTACGTACAAGGTCAATGTTTTATGTACCTCATAAGACTTCCTTTTTTATTGTACCAATTCACGAAGTAAATTATGAACGTTAGTTCTCGTGGCCTTAAGAGCAAAAAGTGTAAAACAAGTAAACCTAGCGTAACTACTTATTACGCGATTGACAGTCCCTCGATGTACACATTTTGTTGCTTATTTATAGAAGACATTACTTAGTTCATACCATGAACGTCCTTGCCAACTATACACATAATTAATTTATGAAGTGTACAGGAAAACCGACAGTCATGTTGAATCTAGTTATTTTCCTGTGGTCACTGTTAGTGAACTATATTAATACCCAGGATATCGTTGTTACTCACGTTATAAGGACAGAAACATTGTACGTCCTACAACCGTCTCAAGGTAGCGGTGCAGTGCTCCGTGACGATCCTGACCAGAACGTTTACAATCGCAATATATCTAATACTGAGCAGCCGATAATATCCAGTGCTGATCATACAATACAGCGTGAACATAACGCGAATAATCATCGCTCCAATACAACGGAAAACAACAATAAAACAATGGCATCAAAGCAAACTGAGACGACACAAGATAAAGCAAAAGATACCGTTTTAGTTAAAAATCCATTTAAAGTACCCCATGAAACATCTACAAAGAAGCCCACCACTGCAAGTGACGGAATTGACGAAAAAAAGAAAGCTAAGATACCTTCGCATCCTAATAATATCACTGATGTTGACGACATATCTTTCGAAGACAGATCAGTATTCAGTGGTGATCCGTGCCCTACAGGATATACACGAGTGAATGACAAATGTGTGAAAATTGATACCTAACAAAATTTATTTATGTGTGAATTAAATATAACAAACAAAAGCATTTAGTGGTATTAATTAGATATCGTATTTATTAAAAGAAGATTTCTTTAACTAGTACCTTTATTGGTTTTATTCCTAAACGGGCCAAGTTATTAAAAAAACACATCTTGTTTAGATAGGTAGGTATGCGTACAGGATATAAATAACGAGCTGAACGCCTGGGTTTTTACCAGATTGCATAAGATATTATTTGATAGAAGTTTATGATGTGCATGATATAACACCACGTCAAATAGGCAAAACACACACACTCACAAACTAAAATTTTTAAAGTTTGCATTAGAGTAAGTACCTAATACCTACTTGATACTAACTAGCCACTAGAACTAAGCAAAAAATAATGCACAATTATTTCTACAAAATGCTAAACCGCCTTCAAATTGTCAAAACTAGACAAAATCTCAATTGGGAACAACCGGAAGCTTTTCAATAAAAAAAATAATCATTAAAATCCGTTCATCTGATAAAAACCTATATAGTAACATATTAGGTATAATATATGCATTTTAAATAACACCAAATTATAGTCGATCCAGTGTGCTGTAGTCAGCTCAAAAAGTGGCTCGAATTAAAATCATCAATAGGAAAAAATAAATAATGTTTCAATCAGTAATTTTTTCGGATTCATTCGTTAGTACCCATTATTTGTTGTTAGTATATTACAAAACAAGAGTTGCTCCTAGGCATTAAGTAAATATTAGCCATGGAGACGGTGGGACCTCCATCATTTTTATAATCACGTAGATAAATGACACTGTAGATTTAAGTACCTAGTTACCTACCGTCATAATATCATATCTTAGAAAGCTTAGAAATATCATACGCATCTTAACATTTCCAGAAATCTGAAATTCGGCTATAAAAATAATAAAGGGTAAGTAGAAGCAATGGGACCGCCCGCGCCGAACTACATCTCTGCTGGTTTAATCTATACTAGCTTTCCGCCTGCGGCTTCGCCCGCGTTTTCAAAGAAAAACCCGCATAGTTCCCGTTCCCGTGGGATTTCCGGG
The DNA here is from genome assembly GCF_905220415.1 of Colias croceus. Taxonomy (NCBI): domain Eukaryota; kingdom Metazoa; phylum Arthropoda; class Insecta; order Lepidoptera; family Pieridae; genus Colias; species Colias croceus. Next base: position 3,158,294 of record NC_059541.1, on the reverse strand, counting down.
ATAAAACCTAGCCTATGTTACCCGTGAATAATGTAGCTTTCGAATGGTGAAAGAATTTTTAAAATCGGTCCAGTAGTTTATGAGCCTATTCATTACAATCAAACAAACAAACAAAGTTTTCCTCTTTATAATATTAGTGTAGATAAAGGCATAAAATATTTATGAATACATAATATATTTAATTAAGTAGGTTTAAAATTAATATTAAGATTAACTACTGATTTATTCAAATACAGATAATGCCTCAAGACCAAAACCGCTACTTCCCACTTCCGGTTCATACCGACCAGTTGACAAAATTATTTTCCGTTCGTACATGAAAGCGATTACAGCATTAGAATAATCAAACTAAATAAATAAAAATATGATCTGTTAATTAATAATTTACGGAGTATGAAATATTATAAACGATATAATAAACCTTTTCTAAGTACATATTACCACAAAATAGATAGATTATTTTTTGGAATAACCGACGACGCTGACCGACCTTGGCCAAAGATTGGGGGTTTGAACTATTTTTTATAATAAAGATTATGATATTCTTTAGGTGCTTTGTGTAAGCACTTTTATATACCTACATACCTAATATAATATAGGTAGTTAATATTATAAAGTTTATGTTAATTAATATTTATTATTATTGTTAGTCGGTAATTAGTACATAGCAAAGATAGGTGCTAGTTACTATCTACCTAAAGTTGCGGTTAACCATATAGATTATAGAGAATACGAGTAAATAAAATTAATTATGTTTAATAAGTCAATTATGTACACGACAAACAGGATATCATATAATATAACATTACAACAGTCATCATATTCATAATAATTATGAAAAGTATGAAAAATCAATGTTAAACAATTACCTTGTATGTACCTACATTGTTTTAGTTATTTGTTTAGAATAAATAGAAGCGATTATAAATTCCATAGATAGGTACCTCTACATAAACACACATAAAGCATGGAGTTCCACGAGATCCTCGCAGCATTTACCTGATACCTTGCCTGATAGGTACCTCGCCAATTTATGCAACTTGTTTTTTAATTCATATAATAAATAAATAAGCAGGTAACTGTACTTGTGAATACAAATTTAACTTATAATAATAAACTCGTAGCTAAGACACGTACTTAGGTACTATAATATTATATTATAATATTTCAAGATTTGGATATCTTGATAGACATGAAAATGTAGTTGGTATGTCTACCTATTTAGTTTTAGCTGTGATTAAAGTGTTTTATATCAACAGTAATTGAGTTAACTGTAAAATTCAATTCATGTTTTCACGACATGGACAGCCGCCACGATCTAAGAAAGTGAAAACTGAAAATCCTCAATCCACACAAATTATAAATATTAAGCTCCTTAATAAAATTAATGTTACCAGTTACAGGTACATAACAGGATTTCGTGTCGTGGTCGGTGTCTTTACTCTTTACGGCTTTACCTTCTTTTTTGCACAGGAACACACAACAATTAAGTCTTCAATCAAACCTGATGAATAATTAATTATCCTGTACATAGCTTGAGTCTTGTATTTCACGTTTTTTTACGTTTACCAACGTCCGTACTAGGTATGGTTGGAAAGTGTGTTTGCGTGATACAAACTGTACGCCATTTGTTACACACATTACTTTTACAAATTAATTTGTAAGTAGGTAGGTATAGTAAAGTTATTTAGATTTAACAATAACTTTTAGGAACCATAATATTATTAATACTAAGTATTATTTATTTCTTTCGTTATTGTCGAATCAAATGATATTAAAATTACGTTCTCCTAAATATATAGTTTAAGCAAAATATGCTAGAGAAAACAAAGTTTTGTGTTTATAGGCAGGTAAGTTTATAAAACTACTAAGTACATAATATTATATGTATTTGCATTTGAACAACTAAAATTTCAATTAAAATATTGTAGCAACAAAATAAATACAACTAAAATTAGTAACAACATAAAATAATACAATAGTGTTTCGACTCGGTTTCAACCAAGTTTCAAACTTCCTGCGTTTTATGAATGAACATAAGCAAAAATTTCGTGGAAAATCAAGAAAAAAACCATTTACGCCGTTCGTACACCGACGCATTCGCGTGCGGCAGGCGGCAGCGAATCTCTGCGAAACTACTGCGTATCGAAATATCTGCGGAACGTTATAGTACCTACACAGCAATGTTTTCGCAACTTTTTCGCAATGCGTCTGTGTTATTACGTTATACTTCAAAATAACAAATAAATAACAATGTGACACATTCCAAGTTTCCATTAATAATTCATGCTTCCTACTTCCTATAATTAAATACCTCATATCACGCTGGACCGATTTTAATGATTTAATATTTAATATGATATTTCGAAATCATTTTTTTTAATGATGGAAACAATAACTTAATACAAAGGAATATTTTTATTTTAATTGGATTATTATCACAATTCATTCATTCAATCAAGAAGCTCATTATCACAATTTTTGTATGCATTTTCTGAGTAAATTTACTATGGTAATGTACATTATATTTTACACCATCACAAAGTAAATATTTCAGCGAACAAAAAGCCCCCAAAATTTTTGAAAAAAGCTGATATTTTGACGTCAGAATTTTCGATTGAAAATTAGGTTGTTTTTTTGGTATTAAGTTGAAATAAGGCGAAAAAATAAATATTTTCAATCAAATAAATTATGTACAGTGTATTTGGGACATATTAAAGTAAGTTTTCACCAAATTTTGTAGAAAAAAATTTTTTTTTTGAAAAAGATATAAATAAAAAACCAAAAACTTGGTTTTTTGAATTTTTCACCTAAATTTTGAATTTTTCACCGAAATTGTGAATATAAAAGTTTTAGAACTTTGTATTACCTACAACTTTGCCATTGATTTTTTTTCCATAGGACTTGTAGTTTTGTCGGAAATCAAGAGAAACCATTTTTTAGCCTTAAAATCTCCCCCCCTCCCACGACGAAGTTTATGAATTCGTTTCGGACGCGCAACGATTTCGCTGCGAATAGATTATAGTATCTTCACCGTGTGTGACGCGCTTAATGCTTAACGTTGAATTTTTCATTACAGTAACGCTCGCACAATCGAGCACTCTTAAAAGTAATGCGCGTGATGCGTGCAATCTAAGCGTGCAATCGATGCCAACTCAGTGACAGAATTTTAATTTTTCCCCTTTAAATTCGGCATTGTGCGCCACTGAGTCGCATTATGCTCTATTAAGCTCTGTAATTGGAAAACTACCAAAGTGTACTTTTTTATACCCAAAATTAAAAAAAAATAATATAAAAAAACTAAAGGGGACCTAATAAAGAGATTGTAGGACCTTAAAGGACCTAACGGGGATCTATCGATTAAGGTCGTTTTCGACCCAAAATTAAATTGATGGGGTGCTAAATTTGCATTGGTAACTAGTAGCCTCAGCTAGTAGCCCTAAATTGAAGCTGCCAACACCGACGAACAATAAAATGACATGAATCATATATTGCGACTGAAAGACTTGTATCCATGGTTATGAATAAATTATTAAAAAAAAAATGAAATGACATCTGGCATTTCATTGCCGGAATGCCGGCTGACATTTGTAGTTTCTCTGTCATGCAGGGAAGCCGCAAATCAAGTTTATCACATGTTAGAACGTGTTTTATAAAAAAATATTTTTTAAATAATTAAGAATCCTTAAACTTTATGAAAATCTTACTCTAAGGATATAAAAATATCTTCCATACGCATTCCATTAAGGATATCGGAACATTTAACCGGACCACGTGTACGGATGGAATAAGTGATTTTTAATAAAATTTTCCACTTATAACTCAAAAATAGAAGTCGCAAGAAACACATTAAGGGTTTCAGTACATCAGGTGCTCATAGTGAAACCGAAACACGTGGTAAAAGTAAAAATGGCACACGCTGAAGGCGACCTTCGTGATGGGTTATCGGCGCGAGAAATCTTCGCAAACAGCGAAGGACTCACCTACAACGATTTCCTTTTACTTCCCGGATACATAGATTTTACTGCTGAAGAAGTTGACTTGACATCACCACTTACGAAAAAGATAAATCTAAAAGCTCCATTGGTATCGACCCCCATGGACACCGTGACTGAGGCTGACATGGCCATCGCAATGGCTTTATGCGGTGGAATCGGTATCATTCATCACAACTGCACCCCAGATTATCAAGCCAACGAGGTCCATAAAGTGAAGAAATATAAACATGGTTTTATCAGAGATCCAGTCTGTATGGGCCCTGAAAATACTGTTGCCGATGTGTTAGAAGCCAAAAAGAAAAATGGTTTTACTGGCTACCCTATAACCGAAAATGGAAAGTTAGGAGGTCGACTGATTGGTATTGTTACTTCGCGGGATATAGACTTCAGGGAAGGTGACCCACAACTAAGCCTTAAAGAGGTTATGACACCTATTGATGAAATGATCACAGCTCAATCCGGTGTAACTCTCCAAGATGCCAATTATATTCTGGAAAAGAGCAAGAAAGGGAAACTGCCAATTATAAATGGAGCTGGTGAGCTTGTTGCTCTAATAGCTCGCACAGATTTGAAGAAAGCTCGTAGCTACCCCAATGCTTCTAAAGATTCTAACAAACAGTTACTGGTTGGGGCTGCAATTGGAACTAGAGAATCTGACCGTGAGCGCCTCAAACTTCTCGTTAACAATGGTGTAGATGTCATAGTGCTTGATTCCTCACAGGGTAACTCTATTTACCAGATTGAAATGATCAAATTCATCAAAAACACTTACCCTGACATACAAGTCATTGGAGGTAATGTGGTGACCAGAATGCAGGCAAAGAATCTCATCGAAGCCGGTGTGGATGCTCTAAGAGTCGGAATGGGAAGTGGTTCTATTTGCATCACTCAAGAGGTAATGGCTTGTGGATGCCCTCAGGCCACCGCCGTACATCAAGTCTCATCCTATGCCCGGCAGTTTAATGTTCCAGTTATTGCAGATGGAGGCATTCAATCCGTAGGTCATATTGTAAAATCCCTCGCTTTAGGAGCTTCTACAGTAATGATGGGTTCACTGTTAGCTGGTACATCTGAAGCCCCAGGTGAATACTTCTTCTCCGATGGCGTCAGGCTCAAGAAGTACCGAGGTATGGGAAGTCTTGAAGCCATGGAGAACAAGGACGGCAAAGGGTCTGCTATGAGCCGTTACTTCCACAAAGAGTCAGATAAGCACAGGGTTGCCCAAGGGGTGAGCGGTAGCATTGTAGACAAAGGCTCAGTGCTGAGATTCCTGCCATATTTGCAAACTGGAATGCAACACAGCTGCCAAGATCTGGGCGCGAAATCCGTCGCTAAACTACGTGAAATGAGTTACTCTGGAGATCTGAGATTCATGAAGAGAACTTATTCTGCACAGTTAGAAGGCAATGTGCATGGTTTGTTCTCTTACGAAAAAAGATTATTCTAAATAGTCATATTATAATCCTGCTTTAAACATTTCTTAAGATTGTGATATCAATATTATATTTGTGCATTTCAGAAAGGTATATTGTGTATGAAATAAGCAAAATATGCATAATAAGAGCATAATTATTGTTTTCTAGTATTTGTATATGGAGAAAATTTTTAATGAGTTGTTGACTGGTATATTTTTTGCTAAACAGAAGTATTTCATATTATTGTAAATTTTTAACAAATATCACAATGTTCTTATATTATGTAATGTAAGATAATTTTCTTAAATAAAGTATGAACTTTAACTTGGAAATGGTTTTTTTATTTATTTAAAAATAAGATTTTATATAAAAACCTGAATTAAGCTAAATAATGTTAGTTTAAATTATTAATTAAAGTAGTTCAGAATTGTCGCCTAAAATGAGCACAAAATTACCTATATTATGACCATATATCATTAGGCATCGATATTATAAATATAAAAAATTCATACAATCAATAATGATAAAAATTCATAACTAATAACATTTAGGTATAAGGTATACACCACAGTATACACTATACAGGTTGTAATAAAAAATCAGGTTATCAATAACTTATTGTATTCTATGTTTACTGGTTACTAAATTTCTTCTAATAATAATTGGATAAAGTAAATCTCATTACTTGATTTATTGAAGTGCTTCGTGACCTGTCCTAAATCCCTAATCCCCTGAGTGAGTTCATATACATACTAGCTTTCCGCCTGCGGCTTCGCCCGCGCAGTCATCAAAGAAAAACCCGCATAGTTCCCCTTCTCGTGGGATTTCCGGAATAAATCCTATCCTAGGTATGTCCTTTCTCGGGTATAAAAATATCTCTATACCAATTTTCATGCAAATTGGGTCAGTAATTAAGGCGTGATTGAGTAACAGACAGACAGAGTTACTTTCGCATTTATAATATTAGTATGGATTATGTTAAAATCGCTTAGACCCGAACGATCTAAAAATAAATTATAATTTCCACGATATCCTACTAATATGGTTATAAATGTGAAAGTTTGTGTTTGTTACTTAGTCAAGCAAATACAAATTGATGGACGTCGTGAAGTTCTGTTTGTCTTAGCTCCGCTCCTGTTGGTCTTAGCGTAACGATATAATTATAGCCTTCCTTGATAAATTGGCTATCTAACACCTAAAGAATTTTCAAATCGGACCAGTAGTTCCTGAGATTAGCGCGTTCAAACAAACTCTTCAGCTTTACAATATAATATGTAGGTATAGATTATCACATCAGCAGTGGATTCTCGTACAAAATAAAGTAGGTATGTTAGAATTTATTCTCTTGAATACTAAAGGGAAAATAATAAAACACAAATTATTTCTAATAATCACATTTTAATGGAATTATAATATGCACAAGCTGCAATTGCACGATCATGCATTTAATACAATAAATATCGAGTGCTAAATAACTTAAAAATACAAAAAAAAAATTAAATGTGCTACAAACTATGTTTTAAGACTGGTGCGTCCACTTTCCTTACATTAATAATAATTGCACGCATGTTAGCCTTCAAGTTCAGTCCACATCCGATAAATACTGATAAATTTCGTCAATCATTTCAACTAATGCGCGATGAACACTGCTATGTAAAATAACTATAATAATGTGAGTGATCTGTGTTCAAGAGTAACATTAGAACACATTCGGTTTACAAAAAACTTAACTTTAACGTAAGTAAGAAAAAACTTTAACGTAAGTACTTAATTTTAAAACGAATGTGAATGCAAAAAACACAATTAGTAACCAATTGCAGGATTTAGGCCTATAGACTTATTTTACCAAAAAAAAGTCAAAAACATGATAAAGCAGATCATCGCATTCGATTTTTTGTAATTACGACACAAGCTATAGAGAGCTCATTTTATTAAATAAAATAATAAATATCATAGAACTTTAACTCATTAACCTAATAGACGTGAAGATTCAAAACATAGCTATAAGTTTATCTTGCTTATGACATATCAAGACAACCTAGCGATAATATTAAAACAATATAAAAATCGTCACTTTATCTCCCGGTCAAGTGTACTAATGATATTTAAATTAGTTGTGTCAGCCGATAAAACGGATATATACATATTATTATATAAAACAATATTCTATAATGAGCACGTTTCTTTAAAAAAATCTTGCTAGGTAACCGTAACAAAGTAAAAAATATTTCCGCAAAATATTTAACTTCCACATTCCACACGCACCAGTCGGAATGCACAAAGTCAAGCGACCAAAGCGTATTAAATGTTGCTAGAGATTACCCTAGGTATAAAAGATGCACTTTCTCGCGTGTTCACATATTCTTCAACTTATTTTTTTTTTCTAGTTTTTTCATGAGCTACGCTACAAAACTATAGTGCTAATGAATGTCTATGGTAAAAAGCTATAGAGTATATATGAGAGTTAATTACCAAAAAATGTCTACATTCCATTATTTGTCTAATTCGTAAATTGGCTGCTTATTCTAAATTTAAAATGCTGGCTGAATATTAATGATTAAAACCTACGCAAAACCGGTTCTATTCGATGATTAAAAATTGTAATTCGTATGTCAAGTTCTTAATTCAAAACTACCACTATTTTGTAACACGCAAGAATGTGCCCTGTATTAAATGTCAATAGGGTCGCGTTTTGCGATTACTCCTTGTCGCCTTCGACTTCTTCGGCTGGTTCTTCGAGCTCCCGCTGGAAGTCGGGGCCGGGCGTGGAGTCGTCTTCGAAGATGATTTCCTCGGGATCGGGAGCGCGCGGCAAGAACTCCTCGCCCGGGCAGATCTTCTTGAATACTTGCTCAGCCTGAATTGGTGAAGAAATTTGCAAAGATTAATACTATAACTAAGTAATACAATAACTAAATATTTCAAGTAATGACCTCAATCGGAATATATTTTTATGTAAAAAATAAACTAGAACATAAGTAAGTCCTCATTCGGAATACCTCATACATTTTTATGTTAAAAATAAACTATAAGAACATAACAAATAAAAAAACAACGTCAAGTAATTATGATAGCGAAGTTAATAATTAAATACGTATCGAAATGAATCAAATTTTAATATGACATCAATGATAACACATTTAAAAATAGAGACGATCTGAGAAATTCTTTCACATCTAATAATTATTTCTAACTTCATATTCGATTACCATTACCCAGATAATATTACAACTTTTATGAGCTTGTCGATTTTGTTTACTTTTCTAACGGATTACGATATGAGTAGAGTAGAGTATTTTATAAATATTAAATTTACAATGATATGCTTAAATCAAAATTATTAGAAGTTAATGTTATATAATGAACAAAAAAAATCAGAGATAAAATCTTTAAAAACATTTATATCACTGTAGGGTCAAGTGATTTTCGGTAGTTAGAGCGAAATCAAAGGAAATAATCAGTAGAATTAACATGTGTTGCGTTTTAAATAATACGGGTTCCGTAACATTACTGAAAAATTAATAGATATCAACAAACAATTTTACGACCATCAAAAAATTATATTTTTTTGGGCTTCATATTTCAGGCTTCTCTTTCAAACGTTACCTAATTCATTTTTGGTATTCGCTTTGAGTTGCTTTACATGTTAGGCTGTAAAGTGCAACAGTATTTATTACACGTGTATTTAAAAAAAATACATAATTATTTTATTATATCCTCATAAAAAAGAGAATAAAGTTATGGATTTGCAACTGATTGGTGACCATTAAATTGTTTAACCCTAAATATAAATATTTACGTTGACTAGATAATATCAAAGTACAATGTTAAAGGTTGACTTTGGTAGTTTAGCTATTTCTCACCTAATACATGTCACAATAGAAGAAAATATGATGAAACAATTGGCTTTATCTAATTTTTAAGTCTCTAGTTTCTCGACAACTGTTTACTCGATTCATTTATAAAATACTCCCATATTTTTGCACAATATTACCAAGAGCATACTTTGTAATTCAAATTGGAATCTATCTACATATAAAAGAAAGTCTTATAAGTTACAGCAATTACAATTATTAACTGAAGATCGGCTGAACAGATTTTCAATATTTTAGGATCTTGGATTTGCCTTCATTTGGATGTGGGTAATTGTTTTGAAAAATGGCAAAAATAACATAATATAGATAGTAATTACTAATTAGGGCAAGCAGCTAACAACTTCGAAATTGTTATCATATTCCAATTAATTTTTAATACATTCCCCTATCGATAATAAGAATTCAAATAACTATTTCAAATAACTATTTTCAATAAAAAACTTCCTAATTTTGATTGGTTAAAGTACGTAACAGATAATAAAGTTATTTTAAAACAAAAACGTCATCGGATATAATTTTAATAATGAGATCTTATATATAAAATTAGTAGTTTTCCACCCGCAGCTTCGCCCGCGCAGTCAAAGAAAAACCCGCATAAGTAGTTACCCTTCCCGTGGGATTTCTGGGATAAAACCTATCCTATTTCCAGGGGTACCCTAATACCCTACAAAAGTACCCTATGTCCTTTCTCGGGTAACAAAATATCGCTATACCAAATTTCAAGCAAATTGGTTCAGTAGTTAAGGCGTGATTGAGTAACAGACAGACAGACAGAGCTACTTTCGCATTTATAATATTAGTATGGATTATTAAAATATATAACATTACATTCAACTCTGAGGTGTTAACCCCGTAATTGATATCTAAACCACGAGTTAGACCTCAATTCTGAAATAACATGACTTTTAGCGCAATATATCTCGCCTATTAGAATGTTATAATGTGTTATGAAATATATACCGTTCATATTAGATAATATTCATGTTCGTTGACTTTTCCATTGAGGAATAAATATCTATTCTGAACACAACATTTTTATCAATTGTGGGTAATTTATCCAATACATATTGATTATTTTATTTTATACCTTTTCAATATATACACAGTATTGTAAAGTATTGTGCTATGTTAACATTCGTTTTTCATAACACATTTTTCAATGTTTTGTTTGTTAATTACATTTTTCAATGTACTATGATATTATGTAACCTTAACACAATGAAAGTAATAGAAAAACCGAATAACGAATATTGTTATACCGAGACAACTAAACAAAGATTTCTCTGAAACATTGTAATTATCATAATATTCTACACGAAACACGCTAATGCAAATTGCATTGTACTACATAATTGATTCGTTTATGGATAACTAGCTTTCCACCCGCGGCATCGCCCGCGCAGTCAAAGAAAAACCCGCATAGTTCCCGTTCCCGTGGGATTTCCGGGAAAAAACCTATCCTATGTCCTTTCTCGGGTATCAAAATATCTCTATGCCAAATTTCATGCAAATTGGTTCAGTTGTTAAGGCGTGATTGAGTAACAGACAGACAGACAGAGTTACTTTCGCATTTATAATATTAGTATGGATGTCGTAAAAGTCAAACAAACTCATGTTAAGAGCGTTATCTCATAGTTCACTGCCTCCGATTGACACACATTGCAAAAATACATAAAACAACATTGTAAACACATCATAAACATATAAACATAATGTTATAAATAAGTAATTACAATAATATTTTCTCTCAGTGCAATCAACTTATTTTATCGTATACTCAGATGACATACATTTACAGACAGTTTTTACTTTAGATATTCTCGGCATAAGTAAGAAAAAGTAAGGGTAAATAATATTTCATGGCCTTTCCTTTAAATAACGTATTACTATTGATTGAGCTAATTTTCCACAAAATGGAGGTAATTAATTTAAAAAGTACTATGTACTATTCATATTAAAACAGGTTAGTCAATAAAGTTTTATTATATTATATATATATAATATTATTTTATGATTACTTGTGTTAAGAAACGCAAACTGATCTCTGGTACCTTTGCGTCTACACAAACAAACAATTAAACAGGTTATTTATTTATACTATTTTTAGTATAAATTTTACTATTATATTTCGCAAAATACTACAGTAAATAATTATGTTCTTTGTCTTATTACTCATTATGTTAAATGAAACGATATAATAAAAACATATTCATGGTCACATATGTTTTTTGTATAATACAATAGCTATGCATTCAAGTTTGTTTCAAATTTTAATATAGGGCGAAAAGCGGCGTTACATGTATAATTATTTTTAGTTAAACGCGTTGGTACAACTTTTTCGCATATCTTTCATTATTTTTATGTCATTCAAAAACAAACTGCAATCTTTTTGTCTACCTCTGAACGTTTATTATAGTAGTCTTTAATTTACTATAATAAAATTAGATGATACTTATACCAGTATTTTTTATAAATAGAAAATTGATTCTTTGCAGGTACGAAAAAATGCACGTGATATAGGAGGGAAGGGGGAGGGGTAGTCTTAAACCTCACCACGTATCACCAAGGGGGAGGGGGGGTCAAAAATACCAAAAAAAACATCACGTGATTAATGGATGTTCCCATAACTAGAAATATAATCCTACGATGTATTATTTCATGTCCTGAATCCTGATCGTATTATAATTTAAATTTTTATAGAAAAACGAAAAAGGAACGTAGATAAAATTAAAATATCAGCACATTGCAAAACAACAGTCATCACAATTTTAATTGCGTTACTCAGATTTACAAAATACATAATAGTAAACTTAAAAAGTAGGTAACAGATAAATGAATATTAAAAATATAGAGCTCAATATTGCATTACATTCTGTAATTATACTACCTATAGATGTATGTATGTATCTATGCGTGTGTGTCGAGCACACGTGTCCGAAGTGAAACTTCTTTGGTAAGATTCAAATATACCAAAATAGTCGCCTCACTCCATGACATGACGGTATTGCCATGACGCGACCTTGAAATTTTACTCTCAACAAGCGGTGCCCCTAAAGTAGTCACTTCAAAAATGTTTTACGATAATAAACATAATATAAATGCGAAAGCGAATTTATTCAACATCAGCCCTTGTAATATGGACCCAGCAGGATCCCACTGCTGGGTCCATAATCTACTATGCAGCAAGTGCTTATTGGTCAAGTGCCTACAAGCACTTGGTCAGTATATCTATGTATATCTAAATAAATAAAAAAGACGTGTGGCACTCACTTGGGGACTGCCGCGGTAAAGCTATTACATAGCATGCCTTCAAGCCACACCTCCGCCCGTCGGAGTGGGGAGCGTGAGGTTTTTTCGTTACGGAATTTCTCGATTCGGTCCGCGCGCTCAAGGCCCGCGATAGAAGCTATGCAATAGTTTAATAAGACAAAAACATCTCACCTGTTCCACAGCGCGGTCAAAGTCCAGTCCCGCATCGGGGCCGGAGCACACGTGCACGTTGTCCACCGTGCTCGCCACCGGCGCGCTCGTGTCGCGCACGTTGTAGAACAGCGACCATAGACACTGGACGGAACAAAATAGAATTTGAATTTCGAACTGTTATGGAATTGTGGTGTATTCGAAATTGGAACAATTTAAAAGTGAATGTAGATAGTACACAGGATGTCATAAAAATAATCCTGTCGATCTTACACAGAAAAAATAAATAAATAAAAGGTTCTAGGAACAGTGATCATACCTAATTTAGATATTATTTTTGTAAAAAAATTTCGTTAGGGGAAAAATTGCTTGATGAATTGCTTGGTTGTAAATAGAATTAAATAATCATGTTTGAAAAATTAATATAGTTTAAAAAACACGTTTTAATACGATAAACTCATGAATTAACATGATGATTGAATTGTCACCGATGCCAATAAATATTAAATCTATCTGTTTAAGGTGGGTCAAAATCAAGTCTCAATGTCCGACAAACAAACGGTGAAACTAATAAAAGTGTGTTAAAAAGAATTTAAAATTATAACTGTTGTGGAATATGGATAGATTCGAAATTGAAACATTTTACACAAGAACATAGGTTATGGATGAAGATAACATAATTACAAATAACATAGTGTGTAATGAATGCTGTCCCTAAAAAGAAAATGTTGGAATCGAATGTTGTACAGAGTGATCATGGAAAATTTCATTAATTACTAATTGCAAGTAAATGAAATTAATCGTTAAAAAAAACCTATTAAAATCGTATTAACATTCCGCATTCTGATTGTTAATTAATATTCTGTATATATGTTGCTAAATTCGACAATAGTTCAACAAACAATCAGGTAATTATGTAAAACTCATTTCCTTTGCCTGATGAAACAATCCGGCCTATTAGATATTAAACGAAATTGATTGATACTTATAATTATCTGTCAAGATTTCAATTTAAATTAAACTTCCATTTATTTTCGCTTACTCAGGTAATAAAGCTGAAGAGTAAGGTTGTTTCGTTGCTTAGTTAAACGCCCTAATTTCAGCAACTTGAAACATACAATATACTGGGAAATGCTTTTTGCATTTCAATAATGATTTATTTTATTAAATTTCAATAGAAATATTATTTCTTGGGCCTTAGACAAAGTAACAATTACAAAACGATAACGAAGTTAGAAATCGCAAAAATGTATGGGATTGACATTAGATAGACCACGTGATCTAACGCGGCGTATGTCAATCCCATACATTTTTGCGATTTCTAACTTCGTTATCGTTTTGTAATTGTTACTTTGTCTACGGCCCCTTAACTTTGATTAATTCGTTTAAATTAACGACTATCCCGTCAAAAAATGGCGCAGATTCAATCCTATTTTTTGTTACATCGCATAGCCTTAATACAAATCTTATAAACGTGAAAGTTTGTGAGGATATGTACGTATCCTCTTTTATTTGAAAACCACTGATGGACTTGGCAGTTATGTAGCTTATGTACCAGAATAACATATAATCTAATAGGTTTCCGCCCGCAGCTTCGCCCGCGCAGTCAAAGTAAAACCCGCATAGGGTTTCCCGAGGGATTTCCGGGATTGCATCATTTTTCCGGGATAAAAAGTAGCCTATGTCCTTTCTCGGGTATCAAAATATCTCCATACCAAATTTCATGGAAATTGGTTTATAGTAGTTTAGACGTGATTGAGTAACAATACAGACAGACGGAGTTTCGCATTTATAATATTATTATGGATAGAAATATTTGTTTCGTCCGTATATAACACAATAACACAAGCTAGAGAGAAATATAAACTAGGTTTAATTCATAAGAATACAATACCTTAGGTTTCCCAGTATCAGCGGTCTGGTCACCACCACTCATGTCGAAGATCCGCTCAGCGTACGGCATCAGGTCGCTCTCAGCGTCCTTGGTCTTGTTCGTTATGAAGTACACCACGACTGTGGAAGGTATGTGCGGTTAGTTTTTATTCTATTTAATGGTGATTAAATAAAATTAAAAACTACATAATATTAATTGTTTATATATATAAATCTCGTGTCACAATCTTTGTCCTCAATGGACTCCTAAACCACTTAACCGATTATAATAAAATTCGCACACCATGTGCAGTTCGATCCAACTTGAGAGATAGGATAGTGTTTTAGAGAAAGCGGGCAAAGCCGCGGGCGGTAAGCTAGTTGTTTATATAATTTTATTTTGTAAGTATTTTGGTAGTTTTAGTTGATCTGAAACAGCAACTACAATGTCGGTTCTTTTTCTATCTAGTGCTTCTAAAATAAGTAAAAACCCCAAGACCGCAGCTTCGTCCGCACTTTCAAAGAAAAACCCGCATAGATCCCGTTCTTGTGGGATTTGCGGGATAAAATCTGTCTATGTGTTAATCCCAGTTACCCTCTATGTGTGTACCAAATTTCACGAAAATCGGTTCAGCAATTTTTACGTGTACTTAAAATTAATCTGAATATTTGAGTTAATTTCTAGGTTCATTTGTTTAGTTCAATTATTTTTTTTTAAATCTACTAACACGTAACACATTTTTCTTTCCTCGCGCATATCTACGTAGTGACTCAAACATCACGCATCACAAAAACCTACATAAGTACAACAATTTTGAGCTATTTCAAAGCAACATAAAAAACGTTTACAAAAAAGCTCGAACAATACACAACCCGACCAAAATGAGGTCTCGCATACAACCTATTTCAATTTAATTACAACATTTCGTTTCGAGAATGTTGAAACTATTAGATTATATTACTATCTATACATATTATAATTAAATCATTTGAAATAAATTTATTAAAAAAAAATATTGTAAGATTCAACATCAATATTATACGATGTCGAATTAGATATTACAATATGCTGTCCTATCCTAATTTAAACACTAATAAGCGGAGGGGAGAGCCATTAGACTCTTCTTCCAGTAGGCTCTATAATTTCAGGCTTTATAATTTGGAAGCACTTTCGAACATCGGGCGCCTCGGCAATAATGAGGAAATTAGCATACAATATTTCAAAATCTCGATCAAGTTAAGGTTTTAAACATAAAATGAATTTCGTTTTTACTTTTTTTATTAAATTGTGAGAAACATAACATTAAAAAAAATAATTAAGTACAGGTACTTAATTATTATTTTTTTTTATTAATATTTGGAAATTAGAGACTCAACGGATTTTAAACGCGATTGAACTTAAAAACCTAACCTAACGATATACAGGGTGTCCCACTATTGGTATACTAAGCGCGAAGGGACTTGTAGTTTTGCATATACTTATCACGTAAAAAATACAACAACAAAATAACGTCAAAAAATTTTTGCTAAATTTTTCCTTAAATCCATGTTTTCTTCTCTAGCTTCGTGGAGCCGGCATATAACGCTTCGTTAATCTGAGCATTCTGACTATGAAAACATAATCTTAAACAATAGCTCACGTGCGGGTGGCAAAATTGGGCGGAATGCTTATTAGGGGTGTACACTGTACACATACAGCTTTACTTATAAACGTCTCTCAATTTTAAGAGCCCCTCTTAGCTGTTGATCAACGTTTTTTTCACTTATAAACCCAATTCAGTGTTGAGAGGTGTTTAAGTAACAGTTAAATAATGTCAAAATTTAAGTAACGTCCGATCCTGTTTTAAATCTATTTGAGAGACATCATGGCGGATATATTGTCAAACATTTGACGTTTTGTAGTTGCCAAGAGTATATTATTTGTGTTTTTATTCACTTCGCAGTAAAATAACTCTGGTAAAATGGATATTGATAGTTTGAGTAAAGATTTTACGAATGATGTGCAGGTGCTTCGTGATTTTAGAATTCGTAGGCGTCAAAAAAAAATTTATAAACAGAGCGTGAATTCTCTGGACCTGAAAGAAGAAGAATTCCGGTCGTAGTTTTGGGAAGCATATTGTACACAGAACAGTAAGAACATAATAGAAGTGCGATGTGGGCGTGGCCCACGTGTCACTAGTAAGGTAAGATCACTTAACTCGCTCTCAGTTGTGCGCAGAAAAATATTCGAGTCGGTTGTCAACTGTCAAACCTTATTTCCATATTTATTCATTATTTAGAGCGTGTTGTTCGGTATTAGAGTGGAAAAATGATAGCAGACGAAATAATATCAGCAATCGAGGCATTTCATACCATCGGTAAGTCTTATTTTAATTTATTTTAAATATATTTTATGTAACAACTTCGCTTGTCGTAATTTGTCAAAAATTTATAAAAATATTAAGTCAAAATGAACCTTAATCCATAAGAAATAAGTACTAATATAGATTGAACAGCAAACAAGACTTTCTGGAATATTATTGCAATAAACAAACGAATGTCGGATTAGTGATGCATGTGGCGCAATATATCGACAGTATCGATACTTTAGAAAAGACAAACATTATAAATATTAAATTTTATTCTATTTTTCCTTAGCTTTCATTTGTCCTATTTATTTATAGATTTTCGAAAGAGCCTAATTTAAAAGAGAAATGGATAATAAATGCAACGTGACGAGTTAACTGGATGCCTGACAGCAATGAGCAGTCTAACAAAGGCCACCGATACATCAAACCTACGGCAGTTCCAAGATTTAAAATAATGCATATTTTCTGTTTGTTTTGTAAATATAGATTTATACTACTTATTCTATTCCGTTTTTTATTTAAATATAATAATATGAAAAGAAGTACTTAGTAGTAATAAACAAACTCCAAAATGTGACACATTATCCTATACTTATATAATAGAAAGAAAAAAAAATGCACAAAAATATATTTATTTGTGAATTATCGATAACAAGGCTGACATCCCTTAGAGCATAGCATCAGATTAATGTCAAGTTATTGTCATTAATTTAGAGTGACACAAATTTCAACCTTATCTTTATGTGTTGAGGTTCAAAGTTATATGTATTGAAAACCAACGCCCTCTGTTGTGGAATAGCTGAATGTTTTCGAATTTGGAATTTCTGAGCAAAGAGAAACAAAACAGCTAATATACCTAGGGATGTTATACTAAAATAAACCGTAACTTGGTTCGTAAGGGTACATATTGAAATGCTGAATTTATAACCTTAGTCAGTTTTTACTCAAATTAAGCTGTCCAATCAAAGGCATAGTTTACTTGTAGTGTACTGTATAACTATCGGTTTAAATGTGTGGGTTTGGCGACACTGGTTTTCATATAAGTATATTAAGAAGAGCTGGAACGTCAACACATTAACACATTGCACATGTTAGGCCGGGAGATACTGACACAAAATTTCGGGTCATTTGTAACAGGATGGCGGTCTAGAGGGGTCTTACTTATCCGACGAGTGTGACTTACGCCCACGCGACTAGTCCGCCGGTACCAGCGTTCTGACCATCATTTTTCTTTTTGTCATTGCGTAATAAGACCTCTGTAGAACCGCCATTCTGTTACAAATGACCCGAAATTTTGTGTCAGTATCTCCCGGCCTATGTATGTGTCATATTTTGCAATTGTTTATAAATACAGGGTGATGTTATTGGTGTAGTACGAATATCTAAAAATCTATGAAGAATTTTGTGATACAGTAAATGGAAGAATTATAGACTATTTTACAGTATTTAATAAAATCATTTAATTTTTTGTTCATTTTCATTAGAAATGTCAATTTTTCTCACCACTGTGGAAATTTGGATGATAAGGATCTTGTTAGAAAAATATAAATTTTGACTAAAATCGGCATTTTTTTTTTTCAAAAATCAAATTACTAATTAATAATCAGAGTTATCACCATTTACATTAATTTACAAACGATATCGGTTGTTCTTACTTAAAATTGAATACCAATGTCTTATTGCGGTATGTGTTCTTTGGAAGTGTTCGTAAAGTTGTTGATCCGTAATTAAATTTTGCGGAAAATCTTTTAGAGCGCTTAGTTGTGACATATCCTAAGCATATTTAATAAAATTAAAAGACGAGCGAATATCCGGAATAAAACACAATAGCTATTCTTTATGACATTATTTAAAAAAATACGCCAAACTATACACAATTTTTACTTGATGCAATCCTCAAAGATCATGGACATAGTGTATTGCGCCTTCCACCATACCATCCAGAACTCAACCCAATAGAGTTACTATGGGGCATAATTAAAGGGAAAGTAGCATCACAAAATGTGAACTTTAACTTGAAAACTGTGGAAGAATTATTTAGAAAGGAAGCAAATGCTATTAGTCTGGATATGTTTAGTGACGTTTGGAGAAAGACGCGAAAACATGAGGAAAAATATATTCAATTAGAACCAAAAGTAGATAATTACACTGACTCATTTATAATAACATTAAGAAATTCCGACGGCGAAACATCGAGTTCTTCGAGCGATGAAAGTTTCAGTGAAGTAGAAGATTACGATTATGATTAAATAGATTCTTCTTCTTCTCTATAGATACTGCTTTCTGAATTGGTGGTAAATGTTAAAACTGTTAAACTGTTATGACGATTCAAAAGTGCTTCTAGAAGAAGTCTAATTGTATAAATGTTTGAGTTTGAGTTTAAAACCAATAGTGTGAAAATTATACAATAAACATGTAACACGTATTTGTTAGCGCGTATTGGTAGGTATTACGTACTTACTACAAATATAATATTTCTTAGATATTTTTACTCGACCAAAGTCAGGACAAGACTGCTCCGCAACAGCTGCAGAAGGCGTCCGTCATTTAAATCATTATCAAAACAACCATCCGTGTGTTGGGACTTGGGAGTGAGCGCACGTGTTATTTGTATTGTTTTTATGACCTGAAATTTAATTATTATTTGATAATTGAATGATTATTAATACTTTTATCCAATTGATTATTTTTAGAATAAATAATTAAGTTCATCAATTGATTTACTTTTAAATTATAATTTTACAGGGAAATTATGAGAGCTTTCATAATTATATTTGCATATATTTATCTACAACGCACCCATTTTACAATTCAAGTCCAAAATGAAACTAGAGTCGCATTTATTTTTGAACATACTGTAAGTGAAATTGCATAAGTGTGAGTACTGTGAACATGCCAGCTTTCCATAATTGACCGATACTAATTATGACATTATAGCACTTCTATTATGTTCTTACTGTTCTGTGATATTGTACGATCTGAGTCACATGCGAACGAGGAATAATTACTATAATTACTGTCGAGCGTTGCTTCGGGGTGTGGAAGCAAAGATTCCGCATTCTCAATGAAACGTTGTGAGGATTCCTCCACGTGATCAAGATCACGATTATTGCTGGTGCAGTTTTGCACAATTTAACAATACTAATAATAATTAATGAGTCTATTTTAAATCAAGGTAGGTATTTACGCAAACTACTTTCATATGCAAACAAAGTATATTTAATAATGCCAATACATAAATGCTACCTATCCATATTTTAATTCTTTTTTTTTGTTTCTTTCTAGATCCTACAGGCATTGAAAATCAATTAACAAATCCAACTGTCCCTAATAATGTAGAAGAATAAGAAGATGAATGCGAAAAACAAGGGAAAACATCAACACAGCCATATTGAAACTTATTTTTATAATTAAATAAATATTTTCATATATTTGTAAATTTATTATTGTTTTCTTATAATATTCCTCTTCCAAAGTAAGTATTTAGAGCCTTTTTTCATGAGTCTCCCTTTCCTGTTGGATTGCAATTTCATGCAACTCATGTTGTTGCTTCATAAGTTCTTCCCTGCTTTTTTGCAAGGAGGATTAATAATAATTGATGCTCATTTTCAGTTATTTGATTTTTCACTGTACAAATATGATAAACATTAAACATAATTTTACATAAATCACAGCTGTACAACAATTGCAAAATAATAATTTAAATAACAAAGAAATGACCTAAGGAAATGACATATTTATATTTTGAAAGTTTATTCGCAGTTAAATGTCATACAAAATAAAGTCTACCATTCATATTTGTCAAAAAGTACATTTTTAGTCAAGTTTTTCGTGAATAGCGGGTTTTATTTCGATAATGTTACTAGAAAAAAATATATTGACGTTACTTAGTTGAGAGACTGCTGAGAGAGGTTTATAAGTAAGATTATTTTAATCATTGTTTAAGGAGTTGAGAGTTGTTTAACTGAGAGGTGTTTAAGCAACAGATCAGTCAGTTTTTATAAGTAAGGCTGATAGAGTTTTAAGAATTCATCTTTTTGAAAAAAAATGCGTCTGGAACGTTATAAGTATTTTTTACGTCCTCAGCGTTTGTAAAACTATAACCCCATTTGAGCTTAGTATACCGACGCGACGGTGGGACACCCGGTATATTACTAACCCGACGTATGGCATTTTGTACGGCGTACGGCGCGCGACGTGTATGATACAGTAGTAAGGCGTGTATGTGCGTTTGAATGACATTTAGGGCGGCCGTACACGGACCGCTTCAAGCAGTTGAGACCGACCGCTTGAAGCCGCGACCGCGCGGTGAACTATAGGCATTCATTCACCGCCGTACACGTGACGGCTCGAGCCGTCGCGACCGCTTCAAGCCGTCAACTGCATGACGAAATTCCACCGTGCCGTTGACGGCTCGCGAGCGGTCGTGAGGCATACACTGACTGCTCGAGCCGTTGACTGCGCTAGAGCCGTCGACGGCCTCCTCTCCCCCTGAAAATCAATGACGCGACTAGTCAAAAAATCAACGACTCGAGCGGTTGGTAGCGACGGCTCGAGCGGTCAACAACCGACGGCTCGAGCAGTTGACGCCGACCGCTCGAGCCGTCCGTGTACGTCGCTCAGCTGTTAACTGCTCGAGCGGTCCGTGTACGGCCGCCCTTATACCTTTCGGTGTGTCGTGTGTTTTATGGCTTGATGTTTTATGTATGTATGTATGTATGCACTCACACAGGCCCTTGGGGCAGGAGCCGGTGGCGGAGCCGACCTCGAGCGCGGTGACGGCGTGCGGCGCGGCGCCGAGCGGCGGGAACCGCACCAGCGTCAGCGGCTCGCGCTCGCTCGGCATCATCGTGCCGTTCGTTATGAACACCGCCTGTGCAATGCATCGTTTCAAATTAAACGTTTTTGTGCTATTATGATGACGATTTATTTTTGACGTGACAACGTCTTATAATTCGATATAGCCGGCTGCACGCACGAAAAAACATGACTCATGCGGCGTTACCTCGCTCTGAGGCGTTCCGTGTAGGCACAATCGGTCTTAAGACGTTGTCACGTTCAACTATCGTCAGTAAACCGACTTTACAGACGACCAAATTTTTTAATTTTATCGATGGTAGTTAAAAAAGAAGTCCTATTCATCATCATCATTATAAGCCTACATTTGTTCACTGCTGGACATAGGACTCAGTCATGGCATTAACCGACTTCAAAAAAAAGGAAGAGGTTATCAATTCGGCCAGTATAATTTACATGAATAAATTCGTTTGAGTCAGTGTTTTTTTATGTACCTACTGAAATAGAACCTTATCGTAATATTTAAAACAGAGCAGTTTGATAAGTAACAACACTATTAAAATTCTCAAAAGAGTTATTCAGTAGATGGCACACTCGTCTGAATTTTAAGTTACCCTCTACATCAAAAATCCAATCCTATAAAAGCGAAAGTTTGTAAGTATAGATGGATGGAAGTTCGTTATTCTTTCACATATTAACTACTGAACCGATTATAATAAGATTTGGTATATACCTGATGACCCAGAAAGAGATATAGGCTATTTTTTAATCCGGAAATCCACTTAAATACACACCTTCGAGATATCAGTGCACTCAGCGGGCTCCGGCGAGATGAGATCCTTGGGGCATTCATTGATCCCAATCACGAGGTGATCACAATTGAGCGTCTTGGACTTGCTGTCGATGACCACCACGGAACGGCCCTCGTCCAGCACCTTGTGCTCCACCTTGTCGATCGGCCGGTTCAGGCAGTACACGCCGCCGAACACCGCGCACAATCTGTGGAAATAGATTTTCGTTAGGAGAAGCACATCATCATTTATTTATCTTATTAACCGACTTCAAAAAAAAGGAGGAGATTATCAATTCGGTCGGTATGTTTTTTTTTTGTATATACACCGATTACTCCGAGGTTTCTGAACCGATTTACGTGATTCTTTTTTTGTTCGATGCGGGATGGTGTCGAATTGGTCCCATAAAAATTTTATTCGGATAGGCCCAGTAGCTTTTATTTTATGAGCATTTTTGTCTGAATTTGTAAATGTTGCAAGTGCAAGTTTGAAGTCGGTTGTTTTTAACGCAGTTATCACTTGTTAATTCTTTTTTGCTCCGAGAATGTTACAATAAACTTAAATTAGAGATATAGTACAGAATTAAAAAAAATAAAAAGTCATTCTCATTGTTTAATTTAATAAAATGTTTCAAATTATAAATATTTTTTTTTTATAACATAACATAATTATAATAAAATGTAAATACAAAACAACACAAAAAGCCGTTTAAAAATATAATATCTATAAAGGAGCCGAAACGGTGCCGCATGCAACTGCAATAGAAAGTGATAAATATTTTTGTGTCGAGACTGAACATCTGGGTCACTGAGCGGCGCAATACACTTTATTCCTTTTTCTGAACACTAGCGAGATATTTTATATTACTATACAGTTAATTGACGGACGAATCTAAACGGTAAAATATATTTTAATAGTAATTAATTTTAATTAGTCACATATGACAGCAAGCAATTATTTTTGCGCATTATTCACATTACAACATAAATCTGAGGTATGCTGATTTTGTTCATAAATTACTGCCGATTCTTGAATCGAGACTTCAACACTTAGTAAGTGAGATACATTCACTAAGGTGTAATTGTACGCTTTCCGATGTTAAAATGAGAGAAATAATTAAAAAACCGTTTAATACATAATTTTAAGTTTTTGTGTTTTCAGGAATTATTTTTTTAGTTCTTCAAAAACGAACTTAAGGGGCGTTGCCATAGCAACCGAGGCTGACAAGATCTCATTTGAAATTGAGTTACACGAACTCTCCTACGCGTATAACTTACCTGCAAAAACGCTGCGGCAGTTCTCCGCTCCCACATGGACCGAAGGGAGCGTTGATATAGCAATCGAGGCTCGAATTCATACTACATCCTATAAAACAATCAGGTTTAAACGCCCTAGCTTACCTGCAGAAGCACTGCGGCAGTTCCCCGCTTCCGTACATTGGCCACAGGAAGGGGGTGTTGCCATAGCGACCGAGGCTCATCAGGAACTTCTTCGACTCCTTGACCCCCTCGCGGCAGTTCATCTGGTCGGTGCCTCCAGCGATCGCGAACAGCACGTAGTGGATCAGGTTGGGGGTCAAACCCTTGTGGGTCAGGTAGTCCTTGAACGACTTGTCGTTCCAATCTGGTGATAGATATAATGTGTTGTAGCTATGAAAGTGGTATGTAACGATTTTATTAAATGTTTCAGTTTCGAGTTTATTGAAGTGAGAAGATTGATTGATCACAAGTGAAAATAATACTGAAATAAACACTGTAAAAAATAATACGTTTTACGGTCTCATAATTTACCTAACCATAGAAAATGCAGTAAGTATGATTTTAAAATTCATGGCAAATTATATTTTATTACATTTGTATTTTTCTGCGCATCAATCATTTTAACTTCAAATTAAATCAAAACACCAACAAAGGAACGTCATTGGCGGAACGTTTTTACAATTCGCAGTTCACTATCCGCGAAAGGTGCATGGCCGTTTAACTTTTTGCCGCGGTGACGTCACCATGGCAACCGTATACCTACCGGACCAAATTACGAACCTTTAAATTCGTTTTCCATCTCCTCCTCGGTGTTGCCGACTATGGCAGTGAGCATTTTCATGAGCATGCGCTTCTCTAGGATGCTGACGGTTTCGGTGGCGAACACGTCAGCCCGGGAGCAAGGGACCGGCATCAGTTGGTCATTGAGCCACGTGAGCACGCGGGTAACGCATCGGAACTCCGCGTAGCGAGCGATGTTCGATGAGATCAGTAGTTCGACAAGTGGTCCCCGGGAGAACAGCAGCTGCAGGTTGAATGGACTTTTTTTAGGATTATGTTACTCGTACTGTAGATTTTTTTAGAAGTCAGAACAAATTAATCTGACCGGAACCTAACTATAGATTTCCTCCTACTGTGCCACATTTGATTGCTTTAGTGATCCCGATACACCCGCAGATTCTATAATTGCTGAGGAATCACGTTTGTTGCCATCAGACATAAATACATAAAAAAGTCGATACTAAAATTCAGATCATGGGTTAACCAACAAAATCATTACGGGCCGTGTTTATTTTTATAGGCTGTTCAAATTACTATCAACCAAAATACATTTTTTACTGCAGGCGTAATTAAATGATAGGTAATTTGTAAGAATAAAGGTCTTCAGTGAACTGAATCTTAAAATTTAAAAAATACAACACAATTGAAAAGAACATTGAAGGTGAACCAAATGAGTAATGACATCATAATCGTCGAGTCACATCTTTTGATCATTTTAGCAGACACAACATTCTGGTTACTTATGTAGGATATGATATATTTCTTTGACTCTTATCTAACGAAATGTAGAGTTACCTATTTATTATTTTAATGAAGCAAGACCGAATAATGAACATAAATCTACTTCACTCACAAATTCCTATAATGCAAACCTAAATAAACCGTTAACCATACATCAATTTTACATCGCATGCCATTAACTAAATCATAAATTCGTCACAAGATAGAAATAATAATTGTGATAATATATTAAGTTAGACTTGGTTTGATGTTGTACGTTGCTGTAATAAAACAAATTATCGTTAAATCTATGCGAGGTAATATCATGACATTAATCAAAGAAAACTTAAATATATTTTTAAAATTTAATGGAGCAATAAAGAGCGGGGCAGTCAGGCGCCTAATTCAATTTCAACGGAGACGTGAACACGAAAACGTTGTACATAGTACTATTAATATCATAGAGAATTAGTTCTCCGTGTTTATTTTGTATAAGACGGGATCGATTAAATGATTTATTTGATTTATTTCGCAAACAATCTGATGCGTCATCGCTTTTTGCTTCATTTGGATGAACCTTTCTAAACTCATTCAAGCTGATCAAGTTGAATTCTATCAATGATAGAACTGGTCCTCAATGCTACCAGTAATTTAAAATGTATTGTAAAAATTAATTCCCGAGAAATAATTATGTATATTTGGTACAGGAAGCGGTCGAGTGCGCTATTACGTTTAATAGAAGTGGACATTTTACGCCAGACTCAAGGTGAAATGCAAAAGTGAACTACGATTGTAAACAGAATTTTTATTGTTCCAAAGCGTAGCTCATAAAATAAGAAATGTTTCACATTCAACAATGTTATCACAAATTTAGACAACACTGCTACATATTGTATTACAACCTTCATTCAAAAGAGATATTATAGAATTTCCATCAAAATCATACACGGTACACCCCTAAACTGAAATACTAATGTTGAAGATGTACATTGTACAATTAATCCTATTTACGAAACTGCCTTACTACCTTCAGGCAAAACTAATGAGCCAGTATCTACAATCGATTATAGTAATTATCCTGAAAATACTTTATACCTACCTACGAATAAGAGTTGTCCTCAACATAAATGATAAAAAGCTAGAAGCCATTGTTCTTGTAAATTATGCATATTCGACTAAAACATTTTTGTATGCCGTAAACTTTTCAGCGTCTATTTATTTTTAACTTTTTTCTGCTCTAATATTATTACTATGTGTACTATGAAACGTTTCGGTAATCTCTCTATCACGTAAAAAGCTTGATAAACGGTCATTGAAATATTATGAGCGTGAATCATCCGAACCGAGGCGCGAATTCGCATTTAAAGCAATTTGGTCCAATGCCTGAATTGAAACATTTTGGAACTTTCTGGCACACAATGTACGGGCTTTTGCCTTTTGGGTTAAACTCCAAGTTATCCATTAGTATGTACATTGTATTGTAAAGTCTGAGTACAACAATATTCCCTTAGCTAATGTTTTCGTTATGAAATATACATCGGCTATCAGTATTCCGTTATTTTCGCTGTTCGTTGATAAGTAAAGAGGTCAAAGAAAATATATATGAATATACAAAAAATATTACAGCTAAAATGAAGTTTCAAGTAGGTAGTATTTAGCAGGGTATTTTATCTCGAG
This sequence comes from Colias croceus, assembly GCF_905220415.1. Taxonomy (NCBI): domain Eukaryota; kingdom Metazoa; phylum Arthropoda; class Insecta; order Lepidoptera; family Pieridae; genus Colias; species Colias croceus. The sequence continues at coordinate 3,131,342 of NC_059541.1, read as the reverse complement.
GTAGTATTTTCTGAATGCGATATTGATCCAGTATTCCTAATTTATTTTGGCACAAATAGAGCAAAACTGCGCGGCATTCTGGGAAACTCGATGCAGAATGCAGATATATTGCACCGTCCTCGAACGGGATGTAGATTAAATTTTAAAATAGAAAAGGAAGTAATATTTACTATTTATGGAGATTTTTTTAAGATAATTCATAATTTTGTGTATCATTAAAATTGTGTAAATTGTGAGTCTATGTTGCCTCAATAAATAAATTGATGAATTATTACATAAAACAGGTTGTTTCAATAATGAATTAATGTTCTAATTACCCGTTTTCATTGTTCTGTAATAATTTATCTATCTCTCTCTGGTTTTTTCGAAAGTATTTTAGAATCTTATTATACGGTTTAAGTTATAATTTTTGTACGGTTTAACTTTTTTGTACTAAAATATATTTTCAATTAAAAAAGAAAATTATTAATATGTATCATAGACATACACAGAAAAAGAAAGGATCACAAAATCAAATAAAAAGCTATATTTAATTACATATTTGTTACTTCATTTAATTTATAGAAATTATTTCGCCTTTCACAGAGAAAGCAGCACACTTGTGCACTAATTATCTTTTCTATCAAGTCTCTCAAATATGTTATATGCAATAGATTTGATCTCATCTGACATAAAGTAAAATAATATAAATTTAAAAGCTTTTAGATTTAGACAGTACATTTAGTAAAGTGTGAATAACATGTATGTTTCAAGTTCTAGAACATGCAATGTTTTTGATGATAGTTTTTCTATTTGTGTTCAGAGATTGGAGATATGACTAATTCAAATTCCTGTTTATTTTTTTTTTTTTTTAATAACCAATATTGTAAATAAGCAGTCTACTTATACTAGGAAGATGTATATCTCATCACTCTTTAATTCCTAGACAATTCTATCTTGCTTCCAGTTTTAATTGGATTGGCAATACATCTTCAACTAATTATAGAAAGTACTGTATAGTTAATTGCATCTGCTTAATTTTCTCATCATATGAAAAAAATAACAAATCCAATAAGTTGCATTTACACTATAATCTTATATTTAGGAATTTTTTTCTTTAATTTAGTTTTCAATTACTGATTGCATAAAACCAAACACAAAAAGAGACAACTATTAATTCAAACTAAAGAGTACAGGAAAAACAAAAATTTACCTTGGGGGTCATGTCAATGTTGAATTTTCTATATTCCGCAGCAAATCTCGCTTGACTCCATATTTTCTTGGGTGGATCAGCTTTGTCGTCAGTCTTTTCTTCCCCCTCCGCTCCAGGGACTTCCCTGTGTATAAAAATAATAAATCACTACATAATATAAAACAAAGTCGCTTTCTCTGTCCCTATGTACCTTTGTATGCTTAAATCTTTAAAACTACGCAACGGATTTTGATGCGTTTTTTTTTTTTAATAGATAGTGATTCAAGAGGAAGGTTTTAGTATATAATTTATTAGGTTTTAGACAAAGCGGGCGAAGCCGCGAACGGTAAGCTAATTGTTTTAATAAAACTAGAACTCATTATCTAGTCAATTGTGTTAACAAGGTAATTATTTGTTTAATCATTGTTATAGCTTAATCTTTTATTGAACATAGGATGGAGAAGGATTTTTTAATACATTTACTTTAACATGCATTAAAAATAATATTGGCAACTAATGTAGTTTTGTATACATAGTTAGTTAGTATTGTTTATCAAAGTCAGGAGAGCAATGTAAAATTTTATAAATTAGTTTATACAAAGCCATCCAAGATACTATTTTGAACAAAGAGTAACCAATTTAAATAATGTACATTTTACACTCACTTTTCAATATACCATTTCTCGATAAGATTGTAAACCTGTTCCTGCCTCTTAGGGTCGGAACTGACTTCCTTGATGAACTTTTGAAGTCCATCAAAGTTGTAGGAGGCCCACAAACCCCCGTAGTGGTCGCTGGAGTCCAGGTGCAGCACATTCTTACCAATTCGACTACATGCTGCAGCTACTATCGACTCCACCATACCTATATGAAGGTAATTATTGTCAAATTGCCGCATATTATATACTTCATACTACATTTTTGAAGTAAGATATAATCTGAGTATGAAATTGTTCTTTAAAAGTTATTTTCTGGGTCCATCATAAATTATTTAAATCTGTTTAGCTGTTCTCATATTAATGTCGTGTAATATGTAATATTAATGTTGTGTAATATGTATAAAAGTAAGATAATGAGAACATTATCTTACTTTTATACATATATAATAGAAAACTAAAGTGTTTTCTTAGTTTAATTGAAATTGTAAGTTTTTTGAGATTCATTTAGTTATTTAAGTTCTCGGAAATATAAAATTATTGCTACCAGATAAATTGAGGAGCTTCAGAACAAGAACCGATAAATGACATTCATTAATTTTTTTTATGATGCCTATTGATTGGTCTCGTACATATTTTGGTCTATAGTTAATGTAACCTGGTCAAAAAGTGATAAATCCACTCTAAATCCATCCACGAAATACCTGGATCTCAACATAAACCGATAATTCCGTAAAAAAATCGTACTAAACCAGCGATCAGAGCGTACAGCGAACTAAAACTGATAAATCCCTAACATTAATTAGTGTTGACTCTATCAAAAACCGATAAATCTGTTTGATTTGGTCAAAAACCGATATATCCATTTTTATTTTTTTTATAACTCGATAGGTACCACAGCTACTAATGCCGAATTTAGGATTCCAAACAGTGATCCTAACACCAATAAATTGATAGATTTTGTTTAACTCTAAATTAGAAAACCATGAAATTTGACATATTTTTACATTTTCTGACAAAAAACACAAATGTGATTTATCGCTTTTTCTTCCGACGCTCCTCAATTAAGAAAAAAGGCCCAGATTTTGATCTATCATTGATACATAAAAATAACCACTTTAAAGAAATAAGCTATATTTTCTTATAAAATAAAAATATTTCATTAGTAGTAAAAAATATGTACTCAATTAAAATAGATTAATTTTATTCTTATTAACTTAACATGAATAAAAAAAAACAAATGCATATGTTATCTAAATAAATTAAAGGGCAAACATAACGAATTGAACATCATTACTGAAAATATTGACCGAATGTGTAATCTGAAAACTAGGGCGGCGCGACGTTTTGAAAATTACCAATAAGAATATAAAATATGAAGGATCTCAATATTTACAAGGGGAACCTTTTCAAAAACTTTATTAAACTATAATGAATATGCTTCATTGCACTTTTGCGAAAATACCATAGACGGGTTAAGAAAAAATAAGATCGATACATAAGTAGGCTACCTATCGCCATTACGCCCGGTATTAAGTTTTAGAGAACATATGGCATACCTGTCCCAACAACGATGACTTGAAAATCGGTCGGTAAGTCGTCATCCATTTTTGATTCCTAATTTCTTGTACAGTGATTAAAAAAATTAATATTGATAAAAAATTATTTAACTCCTTTGCTGTACAAAGGATTTTACTTTCTCTGACACTACTGACTTGACAGTTCATTGACTTTGACAACCAAGCAGTTTTCGTTCAAAAATGTAATGGTCCATGGTCCCTATTGAAGCCGACATTTTTTTAAGTTTCTGGTATATATATTCTAATTTGGAAAAATTTCATGTTATACTTATTCATGTCATCATATTATGTAACTCTCTAATGTAAAAATAATACATTTATGAAGCATCTAAGCGATTTCTTGGATAGCAATATTGTGGCTGTACTTATATAGTTTTATAAAAATATTTTTTACTGGCTGAGCCGCGCGGTTAACTATTTCATGCTGTGATTTCATATGTTATTCTGATTTATAACCTATACTAGCTTTCCACCCGCAGCTTCGCCCGCGCAGTTAAAGAAAAATCCGCATAGCTCCCGCTCCCGTGGGTTTTCCGGGATAAAACCTATCCTTTTTCCCGGGGTAAAAAGTAGCCTATGTCCTTTCTCGGGTATCGAAAATATATCTCTATACCAAATTTCATGCAAATTGGTTCAGTAGATAAGGCGTGATTGAGTAACAGACAGACAGACAGAGTTACTTTCGCATTTATAATATTAGTATGGATAGTATGGATTAACTACCTCTAAGTTAACTACTTTCACACCAATTTCACACAAACAATTTCATCCAAATCCATCCAGAAGTTTTATCGTTAAGGAGTACCAAACATCCATACATTCTTCCAAATTTCTCATTTATAATATTACTGGCTATGCCCCGCTATTTTACCTGCGTTGCTTCTACAGGAACATTTTTTTGGGATATAATAATCTTAACTAAGTGTCACCCAATTACCCTCTGTGTGTGCCAACATGAAATAATCGGTTCAGCAGTTTTTGTGTGAAGGAGTAACAAACAAATAAATAAACATTAGAATTTATTATATTAGTAGGAATTAGTAGGGTTTTGAAAAAGCCGCAATTTGGTAAATGGCTTTCGATGAAGAATCGTGAGATTCTTCGTGGAAAGCCTTATCAAAGATAGATCTTCCCGGATTGACCAATTTAACATGGCATACGTAGGTCACTCACGATGTGTATTCGTTCGGCATTCAGAATGTGTAAATGCACAAAATAATAACTAGTAGCTGTAAAAGGAGGGTATTTTTAATCGGATTAGTAGGTTAAAGGTTTTAAATTCAACTTTATACTTATGTGTTTTTATAAAGTATGATTCATAAATATAGATCGGCCTTTTCATCTTCATTGGTAAAAAAAGAAAATTTTCAAATAAAATAAATATAGCGTGAAACAAGCACTCTATCCCACACATACCTATTGTTTCCAATAGATTTTTAAAAATTCAAAAATGATAATACCTAATTATGACGCAGGGAAATTCTAGCTATGTATATCGCTGTTAGCCATGCCGTTTATCAAGGCATTTTGTATTATACCGAGAATTTACTTTTTCCAAACGTCTACTAAGGAACCGGTGAACCGATGACCTATTGCTATTCAGTTTAAAAATCCCCCCCTCCCACTTCCCGAACTCGGATTGTCTGTAATTTATTTTTCCTTTAATTTTTATCACATTCCTCTCCTTTTCTAATGGGTTTCAGCCTACTACTATTTTTTTTGTTTCAGAAATTATCGACCCTGGTCTAATAGGTATCGTTTCTATTGTTTCATAGATACCTAAGCTACGTTGATTTTAAACTCGTAGGTTTAAACATAGGTAGGTACTTACTAGGTACTATTTTGTAGCGTTTTTTTGCTAATCGTTTTTTTTTCAATAGCTTTTACTTGTCATAATACCTCATAGATAGGGAGGCGAGGTAGCTAAATGGCGTAATTATACGGCGCCGTCGAGACTTATCAAAATCGATAGATAAAATAATTTCGAAAAGAAAAGCTTCTATGGTAAAAACCATTTTAGCGGTGGGTTTGGCGTGTACGGATTTTCAAAAATGTAAAAAAAAATAGTTACTTGGGCATTCTCGAGCGCGTCAGATATTCATACTACGTATGCCCCAAGTGCCTCTGATAACAACGGTATACTAATCTGCCGGTTTGCGTGGTGGGGCTAGGCATATTAATTCGTCAAAAATGCACAAAAAAAAAATTTACTCGAGCGCGTCAGATTTTCGGAAGGGGTGTTAAGTAGGCCCCAAGGAAGCTCCTCTTAAAAAAACTGACGATTTCGGCGTGACGATAAGTTACGATGAATTTTTGAAAATGCAGAAAAAAAAGTCCTTTTGAAATACTCGAGCGCGTCAGATTTTCATAGGGGAGGTTTATCTCGGTCTCCTGAAAGCATATTTTCTTAATCTGACAAAAATGTTGGTGGGTTCTCTTAATCTGACCGAAAAAGGTTTGAGAGTTTCTTTTTTTTTAATTATCGTTATTTCATATCAATTTTTCTTAACACCCTCAGTTTTCGAGATATACTCAAAAAACCGGGAGTTTGAGTTTTTATGATGCTTCAAGTCAAAAAGTTTTAACTTTGGACAAAAATGTAAAGAGACCTTTTTTGTGTAAAATAAAATTACCTTTTTTGTTTATTCAAACTTTTTTTTTTGTAAAATGTATCGTTCGCGACATATATACTGCAACGCGTTTTTCGGAAGACGAAATGGCTCCTCCAGACTTCCGGTCACGCGGAAACCGGCAGATTTTGTATTTTTAGTAAGTTTTAGATTATATTCTTCAAAATAAAAATAAAAACAATCGCGCTCGAGAATGCCGGATTAACGTTTTTTTTTACAAGTTCGCGACCCTATAACTTGGCGGCGTCAAGGACTTATCGTCAGATTAGTTAATTTTAGTTAACACTAAAATCAACCCCCAATATCTTAATCTGACGCGCTCGAGTAGTTCAGACTATCGATTTTTTTTTACTAATCTGATCGTGCGTCACTACTTAAAGAGCTAAATAGTTAACAAGGTTGTTCTATTAGGTCTAAGGTATCTCTCATATCTTAAACTGCCACGCTCGAGTATTGCAGAAAATTCCCCTCTTCGCCTCCCTATCTATCATCTAAGCAAATAAAAACTCGATAATATATTAATTCCAAAATGTGTCATCTTTTCCATTGATTGATCTTCATCTTGATCTTCATAAAGTCTGTGTAATATCAAATTACACATGAGAATTAATTAAAATATACATAAGCTGCTGTTATATCTTTCTTATATTCCGTCTGTTTTCATGACTCCCTTCCTATTTTTGATAGGTACCTACTAAAATATTTATGAGATATTTTAATCGAAAAAATCCATAAAATGTTTCCGCATCTATAAAACAGCCACAAGCCACAACATAACGGACGTGATTCACGTCATTCCCTATTTACTCTCGAATCTCGATGAGGCAAAATTTATTGAGTCATATTATTTATCTTTATTATACTTTTATGTTCAACCGTACCGCAAGCTTTGTGTACAGAAAAAAACCGAAAATTCTATAGTAAAAATAAAACAACAAATGACTCGTATTTACAATATTTTTTACATTCATTTCAACATTTTACAGACTACTGGGAGCTCTTTTTTATTCGAGCAACGAACAGTTACATAAACTAACACGTAAATCTAAATCGTAATAAAAACGACCTGTGTTAGTTAATCTACTGGACCCGCTCTACACGGGAATGGCACACTAGAATCAATAAAATCCTGGTGTCCACAACATTGATACAAAGAAAATTGGTGGCAGTATCTGAAAGTGATATTCGTAGACAAGTACAAGCAACATTTTAGGCCGCTTCTTGATTTTATTATTGTTCAAAGGACGAATCGATCTTGTATGCCCTTTATAGCGGGTGAGAGTCTATAAATAAAGTTAGGTACAATATTCTGAAATTGACATTGCCCTGTTTTCTACTGCTATGCGTTAGTACTACCTAAATTTTTTACAATAACCGTAACGTCAGGCAAGGCTCATTAGGATGTTAAGGCTTAGGACTTAGGATAGAAATGTTTAGATATATCAATAAACAAAACATTAAAATTGTCGTTAATTTGACTGTATTCAAATAAAATATTGACCTTGCCTATTATGACCGGAATCATAATTGTACTCTTTACAAACAACAAATCGTGTGATAGTTATATTTATATTCTACAAATGTATAATTAGTTAGGTATAACAAAATTTTTCAAATTTCTCTCTTCTTTCATTTTTGTTACAAAAAAAAACCTCTTATAACATAATATGTATTTACCTATATATTGAAGGACTCTTCTGTAAGTCCTCAAAATATTTAGATACTTGTATATGAGCGCAAAATCAAAATCAAAAATTTTGATTATTTAATGATGTATTATACCTATTTTAATTACAAATGAAATTCGTGTAGTGTCGGAAAGTGTACAGTTAACTAATGATGAAATTCATGTAGTTTCTTGGCTTTAGGTACTCATATATCTCAATTACAAACTACTAAAATATCATGTTATTTCATTACTTTCACAGGAAATATATTTATATTTTATAGGACCTTTAAAGGACTTTTGTAGGATACAAAATTTGCAAATGTACAGAGACTTCGTCGCACTACGCTCAAGGCCTACTAATACTGAAATAAGCTATGAACTGTGTACAAGACAATATTATTACACAGATTGCAAATTCATACCAGTAAAGCAATACTATTTCAATGGTGTCTATTAGCAATTAAAAATTCCCAAACTATGTTACTTTGAGGCCGTTGTGCGTGTAACGTTATACAAAATTGAAAATAATAAAAAGTACAAATGTAGGGAAACCTTAACTATTTACATTAGGTACTACAAAAGATTAATTCGGTACATTCTTCATTTCAAAATTTACAAAGAACACTAAGCGGCGTTTAACTACTCCAGCAACACCTGATAAATCTACATAATATTATGTAGCTTAAAAAATAATATTCATAATAAACTAATACAACAATACACCCCGGTGATATAGGCAAGGGACTTGTTTATTATTAATTGGTAAGTATTCGTTATAATTGATTTATCTAAATCCAATCTTAAAAATTCCAACGAACCCATGCAGATATCTATTGCCGGCACTACACATAGGCCAACGCATTGGCAAGCGCGTTGGCACATGCACTTGTCTATGTGTAGAACGGGCGAAATGTGCACTGGCGGTAGGTATTTGAACATTGGCCGGCGCGCTTGCGAGCTTGCCGTGCGGTGTCGGCAACTTCAAAGGACACTTGTCGCAAGCTTGGCGCACCATCCACACATTGGCCGCGCGATCAGTTTGACTGTAGCAGCTATCAGGAGTGCACGTTTTTTCCTTGCGGCGAATTAACACCTAACTTGACAAAATGGCGAACAATATGAGTAACGAGGAAACATTTAAATTTCATAAGCGCGTTTGCAAGCGCACCGCCAGCGCGCTGGCGAATGCGCTGGCCTATGTGTAGAGGCGACATATGGTACAGTTCTTTCCTATCGAAAATATACATGCTGAACATTTTATAACTAAATCCACAATTTCTTAATCTATAAACTAATAATAAGCTCAGCTTTAATTATGCTCCATTATAATCCGCAGGGGTTCTGTAGACTAACAGAAATTATTCTATCTGTGCGTTCACATATGTAACTATATGTATTGTATATATAATAATTAATATAAATATATAACAAATCATAATATTTTATAACATATATAATACATATTAAATAATTTATCTAGTTCCAATGGTGAATCAACTTAATTTAAAGAGTTCACATTGAAACGGCCATTATTACGATACCACACATTTTCATCGCCTAAGAACATCAACATCGCAATACATCAATTCATTTATAACAAAAACAAACTATTTACACTATCATAAATACAGCTTAAAATATCAACAAATCAGATAAAGCTAGCACAAAAAGAAATGCCAAAGATGTTCGGAAAATAAATTTATACCTATACCACACCCCGGACACTCCATACAAAATTATCGTTTTGACAGTCACACTGTAGTGACTGCAAATCTGTGTGTTAACGCTTTATGGTTGGCACATTTGTGACTAGCGTAAAAAAAATTCGCGTTTTTCTGATGAAATACATCCATAAACAGCACAATATCTAACGAAATTTTCTACGAAAAACGATAATCACAAATCCAAAATAATAAAATTACTTTAAGTCAATTTGATTAATATTGTCAAACTTCGTTGCGTATCGTCCTTGCAGACAAATACGGACCATTTTCAGGCTGATCGTGCGGGGTGAGGTAAGTGTTTAATTTTTTCGGAAGGTGGAGAGTCTCCGTTCTGTAGCGTTTAGCTACTATTATGTATTCTGTGCCTATACCTAACACTCGTTAGACACAAAACAAAGTTAATTCAATTGTTTAAATTTTTCATTGAAAGTTAAATGATATGTCAAACTTTTTGATTAATGATATGTGATGTGACAATAATATTGAATTAATAAATGTAGTTTTATCTGAATTGTAGATATTTTAAAAAGTAACGCTATATAACATTTAGGTAACATTCAACGAAGAACTTTGGGAACTAGAACAACGTTTCACGAGAATGTGAGGCGCGGTCAAAACTGGGGGGATATATTGGCCGGCTTGTGAGTTCTGTGCATTCGGATACGCCGACCTCTGTCCCACCACCACTATCCGTTGAAAACTGTTCAACTTCATCATCAGTGGAATCTGCGTCGTCCTCCGCAAACACAGAATCCGCTCCCACTGACACAAGATCACTTTCTATTGCGAACGACGGTCCAACACTACCGACTGAAGCAAGGGGAGCAAGTCTCTCGCTTGGACAGGGCGAGAGACGTCGCTCCTGAAGCGCGCACACTACAGAAGATCCACGCCTTTCTAAATAGGAACTCCCTGAACTAGAACAAGTAGCTGAACTAAGTCGGCGATCGCGATGTCCTCCGGAAAAGCGCCTTTCACCGAACCTTAACGCAGATCCAGGTAATGAATCTCCCCGTAATGTAGATAGACGACGTGGTGGTGCCAGTAAACTACCATAACCTCCACCATATGATGAAAATCGCGCAGTCCGGGGCCACGATGGATCGTCACCTATGGAAGGCCGGGACCGAGCTCTTTCTGACAGCGCTTCTTCAATCGCCGCGTTGAGTTGCCTTTCTTCTTCAACGGCCTGTTCCTCTGCAACAACTGCTTCAGCTAACTCAACTAACTTCGGATCATTTAATGCCTTTACTGATTTACTACGACTTTTGTAAACTATAAGAAAGACCATTAGTGCGAAAAAGCCGCCTAACGTAGCGGCTATTCGCACGCCCGTCATGACGTCGTAAGTGGCATAAAACTCGATGCGCACTCGATCCCGTTCAGCTTGGGAACTGTCAGTGGAATTCTCCGCAGCACCTGTCTCTCCTCCAGCCCATCCATCTCGATTCTCCATCGTGTGGTCAAGTGTTCATTGCCTGCAAAAATGGAAATGTACATATAAGTCCACTTATATCTCACCCGCAATTGTCTAATGGTCAAAAACATGAAGCTTTTAGATAATAAAAATTATACAGATAAGAGCTACGCACTAACTACGGGCACTCATGAAACGACATTATAAGTATGTTACAATATTGGCTCTAATTTTTCAGGACTGGCATTGTGTATTATTTTCCATTAAATGTATTTTTACTATACTAACGACGCGAAGGAGATCGCACAACAATGTTGTCTCTAGACGATTTCCGTTTTCCAGTTACCACATAGCTCCGACCAACCGACGTATCTAGGACGCAGAATATCTCATAATATTTTGCTTTGGTTGTAATGATAGCTTTAGGAATATGTATTTAATACTAAATTCGAATCATTTCATAATAGTCTCAAAACTGAGGCGACTTACATTTTTTTTATACTTAAGTAACAATAACGCAAAACATAAATCTTGGCCAGTTCAATGTAACTTATAATTTTGAAAAGTTGAGATTATGCATATTTATATTGTAGTCGTCATTAACATTCATGTTTCAGGGAAACTTATAAATAGACAAGAGACAAGAGTCATTTACATCGTATTCCGGAAAATGTTAAGGAATTTTTAAATAATTTCTGTTTCAGGGGCAAAACAGAAATTACATTTTGCTTAGATAATGGAAACGTTTTGGCTCAGTTCACAGGATTATCGATTTATTATTGCGATCATAATAATCGAACATTAATGCGTATGTGCTATTTTTGAACATAGTCCTAAATGTTTTATTGATACGGATTTAACTTATTTATACGTATGAGGCATTGTTCGAGGTTGATAAAGAAAATTTATTGAAATATTTTATATAAATAGAGTAACAAAGTTTATATATGTTATGCTACTGGTAGGTATTATTACTACGTTGATATAGCGCGTCTGCAGAACGTCGCGTCGTGTTGGTCATCACGTCATTATTATTCACGTTTGACTTAAAAGTATTTTTAACCCCTGTATTGTTCAAATAAGTACCTGGGTAGGTAATTACGGAGATTTGAGCTTTAAGATATACATGTGTTATATACTCGGTGAAGATAAGTTCGTTTACCGCCAACAAATAGTTAAGTAAGTAGGCATTTCAAAAAGGCGTTTAAAATACACGACCAAAAAAGGTCTTAGGTTTATTCTAAAGATTTACAACAACAACTCGTTAACTGAAAGAACAAGATTACATGTATCGTATCTTTCTGTTCAAACATCCTGTAATATTGTGATATTATGCTTTTACTTATACGGTGTGCCAGGGTGTGCCGTATACCGATTTTGAAAGAACTCGAAACTGTCTGTATCCTTCGCTACTTGACGTGCGCTACCAAAACGATTCATATGACATACATAAAGTAGGTACATTAAATCGATAATACATTTTAGATAATATCCCACATAGGGGCTACAATTATAAAACTGGATCAGGGTAATAATGAGGAAAATTTTTGTAGAGCATAGACGAGGTGAGCTGTGAGCAGTTTAACTTAACATTACATAGCTTCCTACATAGTGATTATAAATCAACGTAACAAATGGTGGATTCAGTTATTACGACTTGTGGCAGAGTTAATTAGGACGCCGTTGTGTGCACGATTTGGCTGTATTCTATACCTACATTATACACAAATATTAATTCCTGCAATTTGAGAGACGATTAATGCTCTATTTTGTGATTTTGGGAGATATGTAATTTTTGGATTGAATGTAAAATAATGCAATTTGTCGATATTGGAATTTAAAAAAAGGACCTGGCGCTATTTTTTTTTAAGTGCCTACTACCTAATAGGTATGTAACTTAAATGTTAAAACCAATTGATCATTATGGCCAAAATTTTAAATTTCGTCCGTCAAGAGCAAAAAATAAAATATTTATCAGTTGTTCCGCTTTTATATAAAACCACAGCCAGCTGGTTAGAAAACAACGAACTTTTCTCGCAGTTATTTGAATTCATCCTAGCGTATATATACCACCAAATACCTACTATTAGCTTTGATTGTTCGACGTACCTATATTGAGAAAAAATTGTTGCAAAACGAACGATGTATTTAACATTTAATACAATTTAGAAATTTACCTTGTAAATATTATTACATAAATTACTAATGAAACACTCAAAAGTTATCATCATAGAGTCGTCAGGGTATTTTAGTCTCTTCAATTAACAACAATCTTTCCATCTTTTACCATTATTTTCACAATATAAAAAACCATGGCGTGTTAATATTTTGGCTTCTCCAGTCATAACTGACGAAATATATTTATATATGGGATGCCCTATTTCTTGTTATAGGTAAATTTGAGTCAAAAAATTCGAAGTTTCATGACCTGAATTTTGATCAACCGGGCTCGCGTGGTTTGCTAACGTACACCGATAACTTATGTATCGGTATCTAAATTTTATAAATTTTGCGCGTATACCAACTAGGTATACTACATTGCTACTAAATATTTTTATTATAATTCCCTATTTCGCTATATACCTAATCAGAACGGATTACTTTTAGTTAATGCGACTTCCAAATTCGAGCAACGTTTACACGTAAAATTGCATTAGAAATAAACACTGAAATACGTTATTTTCCCATATAAGGGTTTTCTTCAATAGGTACTTATGTTTTATGTAAATAACATACCAACGCTATTAATAATAATAATAGTTACACTAGTTAAACTAAAAAAATACATGAAAGTACATACCTTTTAAGCAAAAAATACATTCAAACAATTTCATGCGCGATGTACTGAGCGGAAATTTTTATCTTCGTAAAAACATCAATCAAAACAAAAACAATCATATGTTTAATGGTTTTTAAGTACATTTATAAATCAAACAACATTGCTTTGGTGGAGAGACTATAAACAGCATGCTCTGGGCACAAACATGTGAAGAACACAATGCAACTAAATATAGAATGCAGATAAAGTGAACTGTTGATGAAGGACTTGCAGGGTATTTCGGCATCTTGAAATAACTGTAAAAGCATCATGTCCTAGATAACAAAAAAAAAAATTTTTCAATTTAGTTAGGTAGGTACTTATATCGTCGCTAAAAATCATGATATTGAAAAATGTCGCTAGAAATAATACTTCGGACATATTTTATAGATATTTTTTAATTTATAGGTACCTAGATAAAAGTTAAACAAATTAGAAGTTAACTATTTTTTTTTTTGATCCTTTGATAGAATCGCGTAGTAGGTAGTCGTAGCAAGTAGGTAGGTACTTAGTTAGGTAGTTATTCTCTTGGGAACATTCAATCGAAATTACCAGATTATAGGTAATATTAATTTAATTTTTAAATAATATAAAAAAAACATAAAATAATGAAATAAGCTTCTTTATATACTTACACAGTTGATAAATAAAAAAAAAGTATAAGCAACAAGCTACAAAATCATTCTTCATTCAAAGTTCAAACTACACAATCATTCATAATCATGACAAAGCAAGAAAACAAGCGAGTTAATTGTTAGCAGAAATAACAAACATAAATATACAAATAGAAAAGCAGATGAAGAATCCACGCAAAGGTATTTACCACTTGAAAAGCATAATCCGTACACCGCAACAATTGACAAATGCTCTAAATGACGACGATTTATTATGTTCATGTCCTTGGTATTTTTATATAGTATTTTCGACACTTACACATTTGTATTTTAACACAAGATATTTTTTTAAATTATTTGACCGCGCGCTATTAATTCTTACATTATATGTAATGAATATTTCGTAGCCACAAGAAAAGGTGTTCATTGAAGTAATACATATTGGAAAAAGCTATTCATTTTAGTCTTTATTATTACAATATCGAATACTTTAACATTTCTAAATTATATAAAATATGGTTTTAAGAACGAATCACCAATAAAAATTATTTTCACATCGTATTGTTGAACCACCACCTTACATCCATTGAAAATTTGACACTGATCCACATTATTATTTTTTAACTGTGCCAATGTAATTTTTATGTCAAATATTGACAAATTTATTTTCGTTTCGGGCAATTGAATATTATTTTCTTTGTAATGTAAATTCTTCTTTTAAATTTACCTATTTCATTTCATTTCAATGTAAAGATCTGAAATGTAATTTATATGTTTTAGAGGATGAATAAGGTTTTTTTATTATATTTTAGTGTCTGTATATACTAATTACCAGATGAAATCTTTTTTTCCATCAATAATAGTTTTCGATGCCATGCTCATTCTATAATTACTACAAACATATTTATTAGTTATATTACTACAAATATATATTGTCTCTGTTATAATAATGGAAATAGATTTCAAATCGCACTTATAAAATAACAAAGCTTTATTTCAGATTCTGCTGACTTCGACATCTGTTCTGAATTGACATTTGACACAATATTTTGATTTTTCTTGACAAATGACAATTGACATATTTATTTGACCAATAGGATAGTTATTTTTCGTTAAAAAATTATTTCTGTGATTATTTTTGATTTATTTAGTATAATTCGATTATAAAGAAGTTTACCTATTTTATAATATAGTAAGGTAATTCTATGGCAATCTTGAGAATGAGATTGACTAAGATAAACATGTTTTAGGTATTTGAAATTGGTAATTTTTCATTTACAGTAACCTAAGAATGTCCGAAGAATGGAAAAAATTTGTAAAAGATCCGCGAATAATATGCAAGTACGGCGAAAAATGCTATCAGAAAAACCCAGACCATCATAAGACGTATAAGCACCCTCCTCAGCTCAAAGCAAAAGGCAACAAAGATAAACGAACACAAAATCGCTTTAAACCCTACAATAAGAAAAAAAATACATGTAATCAAACAACGGATAGCAAAAATACAAATTCAGTTGTAAATACTCCACATAATGAAGAAAGTGATGATGATGTTCCAGAAACAACAATAACAGTTCATAAACCTGATGATATTATTGAGAATTTAATTGAAATAGATGCAAGTGTTGGGTATTTTAATAAAGAAACTGATAATGCAGTTTACAAAGAATGTTTCAAAGTGGAAATGCCAGCAGATTTCTTCAAATTTTTTGAATGTTTGAATGAAGAATCATCTTCTGTTGAGCACTTAATGGCTAGTGTAAATTTAGAAATGATAGGACCTTTTGATTTGTTGTTAGGAAAGTTGCCTAAGCTTGACAATAAAGATCTATATTTGGTGCATTGGCGGTTTTTCTATGATGTTCCTGAATTTCAGGTATAAATTAATATTTGTAAATAAATATTTGGCTTCAATATTATCTCAGTAAATTTTGCTACAACTGACGCTGTTGAAAATGCATAAATAATAAACATGAATCAATTTCATTAGCCCCTGTTTATTTTGAACGTAATAATAATAATTCCACATACCTACTTACTACCCACCAAAATAATTAGATTAAATGAAGAACACATTTTTATTTCATTCACAGGCTGTCCTTAAAAAGAAAGGAAAAAGTGAATTACATATTGGTTATTACAGGGATGACCCAAAGGAAAAACCTGTTTTTTTAGCAAAAAATGATAGTTCTAAAGATTATACTATAACTCCAGTTGCTGAAAACATTTTCAGTGCTGTTTAGTAAGTAAGATGATTATTGAAAAATCAGGTAAATTCTTAAGCAAAAAAGTTTTATAATGAACACATTTAAAATTTAATTACAGTTGGTTTTTACAAAATGAAAAGAAGTCTTCACCCTTCATATCAGTGGCATGTCAAAAATTATCTGAAAAAGTGAAAAAATGGGCTGAGAGCAACAATTATTCCATAGGAGAGTATGACAAAAAGAAAAGACTAAAAGAAATAGTTTGTAAAACATTTCATGGAGCTGGTATTGTTGTGCCTTATGAAAAGAAAACTCAACTCGGTTATAGGAAATTAGTTGAAACTGATGGTAAAATATTATTTTAATATAATAACTTAATGTATCCTATCCACATACTTAACCATAGTTAACACTCATTTTTTATTTTAGTGAACATAAAGAAACTGTTTAAAAAACTTGAAGATGCATCAACAGAATCTGAGAGAAGTCAAATTTTATCTGACCTTCAGCCCGTAATAACATATTCCAGTATAGCTGTTGATGAATGTGACTTTGGAACAGGCCTTGAAGCGGGAATAGCCTTGTTTTGTTCAGGACATAAAGAGTTTAATAATAGTGCCCTAACTCTGCTAAATACTACATACTCATTGTTGAAAAGGGATGAATTTGGGGAAATAATTCAGGTAGGTCTCTTACTATGATTTACTAAGTCATCTGAGGGACACAGTTGAATTCTGATTGTTGTTCTACTATATTATATTCTTTGATCTGACAAAATTTTATAGTTATTTGCATGTTAATGTACAGGCAAAGACGCGGGCAGAAAGCTAGTGTTGTCTATATTATGTTTCTGTTAAAGTACATTATCACCTTTTTTACACAATGATGTGATATTGCCTTGATATTCCCTTTTTTTCAGATGCATATGAAGTATCGACGTAAGGGCCCTCATATGGCCTTATGGGGGCAAAAAATGTAAAAATTGTATTATTTTAGTTTATTCAATTATATTTAATTTAAAAAGGAAACTCAAGAACATTTAATGCTTAAAGAGAATAGGACAAGTTTTAATCACTCAAAGAGATTAAAAGCAGAATTTTAATAATAATTTTGTATGAATGGAAATGTAATAGTTTGACTGTGTTACATATGGACAGGTATTTATTTCTATCTAATATTTAAAGGGTTGTGACAGTCTACAAATTCATGTTTATGGCCTGCGCAGACGAGGGATTTTAGTCCGCGGATTTTTTTGTCCGCTAAAATAGATCACTTACAACTGTATCATAAAACACAAAAGAGGCATTAAAAGTATCGCTTACAAAAAGACCCCCGAATAAGCGCGGACAGGCGACAGCGGAACGGACTAAAGTATGGAGTCCCCGAAAACAATAGAACACGTGTGACTAGTCACTAGGCGAAGCAACGCACACGGCGGACATAAGTCCGCATTGTAACCTGTCAATATTCGCTTCCATAGCGTGCTTTTCTGTACACGCCGTGTGCGTTGAGTTCGCGGTAAATCCGCGGCGGAGTTATTGTTCGCGTAGTGTACTTTTTTATCCGCAATGAAGAAAATACCGTCGTCTGCGCAGGCCATTAATTAACCGACTTCAAAAAAAAGGAGGAGGTTATCAATTCGGCCGGTATGTTTTTTTTTATGTATACAGGGTTACTTGTAAAACACCAGCAACCTCGCAGGACAAGATAGCTAACATCATAAGTAACAACATTTGTTCTACGACTTTTGATAATTTGTTAGATTTTATTTTCATACAAAAATAAATATTCATTTAATTTTCCATTTGAATATTATAAACTCTACGCTTCCCAAAAATTACGTAAACAAAAAGCGAACGAGAGGGGGAAGGGGGCGTCGCGTCGTCCATCCGATAATGAATAGAACATAGACTTACAAATGTTATAGTTCAGGATACATCGCCCATTTTTGCAAGTGACTACTATCAAGCTAATTTTCCGTTTGTAGCTTTATTTTGATGAGACGCCCAATAATTCCGTGTACGAAAGTCTCGATTGTGGTAGCTAACAGAGATAACAAGGATAAAAATTTTTGATTTGATGGTTCTCAAATATTTATTACTAACTGAATTTTTTTTTGTTCAATCTCAAGATAATTACTTAAATTATTCGAAAAAATATTTGTCCTACAAAATCTATGGTTGGTTCAAAGAGTCCCCCTTTCCAAAGTGTATCGATAACGAGGTCATCATAAATGATTACTAACAAGCTGATTTTTTTGTTTTCACTTAGTTAATGTTTATATAATTCAACAGACATATTGTCCTACAAATTGCGTAATAAATATTTGAGAACCATAAAATCAAAATTTTTTATCCTTGTTATCTCTGTTAGCTACCACAATCGAGAGTTTCGTACACGAAATTATTCGGTGTCTCATCAAAATAAAGCTACAAACGGAAAATCAGCTTGATAGTAGTCACTTGCAAAAATGGGCGATGTATCCTGAACTATTAGGATAGTACAATAAAAGATTAAAAAATCATTTAAAAATAATTTACTGCGCTTTGCCAAAAGTCGTAGAACAAATGTTGTTACTTATGATGTTAGCTATCTTGTCCTGCGAGGTTGCTGGTGTTTTACAAGTAACCCTGTATATGTTACCGGAAATGTATGAAATCAAGGAATTGTATACAAATCCTAGGAAGATTATACATTTCCTAGGATATGCATGCATTAAGGCGCTGCCCTGAGCAAGCATTTCATTCCACTCACACACACACGCCGCGCCACAGTTTAGGAAATGTATAGATTTCCTAGGAAATGTGTATAAAATAATTTATTTCACACATTTCCGTACGATTTTAGGAATTATATACATTTCCTAGGAATTATATACAATGACGGATTACATACATTTCCGGTAACATATACACCGATTACTCCGAGATTTCTGAACCGATTTACGTGATTTCTTGACCGATTTACGAAATAAAAACTTATTCGGATAGGCCCAGTAGTTTTTATTTTATGAGCATTTTTGTCTGTGCAAGTTTGAAGTCGGTTGTTTTTAACGCAGTTGACTTGTTATGTTGCTTCATAATTTTGTTAGATACTAAGATCATTCATTATTGTTAGTTGTTACGAATGTAATGTAAAAGAGATAAATAAAATACTTTTTCTGAACAATGTCTATATTTACCTTCTTCAATAGTAAATGTGTTTAACAAAAATAATGTTCTCAAAACAAGACGTCTTATTAAATAGTTTTAACAAAACACTAACTGAGATTGTCAGTCAATTTGCATAAACATACAATTCTTAATTAGATAAAGCTGAAATGTTTCAATTATTATTAAATCCCAGTTTCCAAAAAAAAATACTTACAATACTTTTCAAATAAATGTTTTTCAAACTTAATTTTAACATACATCACACATTTTAACATTGAATCAACTTTATTTTTTAACTAGCTTCCGCCCGCGACTCCGTCCGCGCGGATGTCGGTTTCGCGTGGATGGTTTATTTCTCCATTTTGAGTAACTCTGACAATGACATCTTATAAAATATATCAATTGGACCCAAATACAATGGATAAAACTGAAATTTTTTTTCTACGTATTTTTCCAGGATAAAAAGTATCCTATTTTACGCCCAGGATAATAAGGTATAATTATACCAAGTTTCATCGAAATCGAACCGTTAGTTTTCACGTGATGTCTTCACATACAGACAGACAGACAAAAATTTATTTAATCACATATTTGGGTTTGGTGTCCAGTAACACCCCCTGCAATTTTTTTTCAATATTTTCAATGTACAGAATTGACCCTTCTACAGATTTATTATATGTATAGATATGTACTTAGTTGCTCAGTGCATAAGAAATATGGGGATCAACAAATCGTGCCTACTATACCTTTGTGATAATTCTTTAAACATTGTTTTTATTTTCATTACTTATATTGTTTTTTTTAAGACTTATAAATTACACATAATTACTATTAAGTTTGAAAAACACTTATAATTAATTTTACTAGTCAGTTATTCCTTGGGTTTGTCAGCAGTACTAAGATGAAGGAAGAGACTAATAGGACAATGGTCACTCCCATACACTTTGTCCCTGATGACACTGTCGCAGAGAGAGTGCAGAAGTCTTTCAGACATTATGAAGTAATCTAGACGCCTGAAAATTAAATAGTTTTATGAAAATCAGTATTGGAAATATTTTTTTAATATTCCATGCAAGATATTTCTGTATATTTTGGTATTTAAAAGGTAAATAATTATTTCAAATGACTTGTATTTTATTTGTTTTTAAGCATACCTAACCAGTTTAAGAACATTTTAGAAAGTAAAATTCAATCACACTTGACGCGTTATTTTAACATTCTACGCAAGCGGCTCGTTGGTCTAGGGGTATGATTTTCGCTTAGGGTGCGAGAGGTCCCGGGTTCAAATCCCGGACGAGCCCGCGTTTCTTTTATTTTTAGTTTCTTATCATGAAAATCATAAAATGATTTACATCCTTTATTCAGCAAGACCAGAAAAATAAATAAGATGATATCTCTAATCGTCTTTTTTTTCTATTATAGTACGAGATCCGGCTGCAGGATTAGTGCGTTCATCGGTTTTTTGCTGAAAACCGAATTTTTATAATTAGGAGAATATATATCGACTAGGTTGCCAGTCAAAATTTGGCCGCAAATAAGGGTTGCCGGCTGTTAAAAATTATACACCGACGCATTCGCGTGCGGCAGCGAAACAACGAGAAAAAGGGAGGATCGGCTGTTAATTATATTAAATCAATGTTAAAAATTATACACCGACGCATTCGCGTGCGGCAGCGAAACAACGAGAAAAAGGGAGGATCGGCTGTTAATTATATTAAATCAATATTACTTTTTAAATTTGTCATTTTGAAAAGGACGACATATTTTCTTTCACTCAACCTTAAATATTCAACATCTTTAACAGCCGGCAACCCTTATTTGCGGCCGGATTTAATTAGGCAACCGTATATGATAACAAATAGAAAAAAATTAGCTTTAATTTGATATATGATTCATAAATGTACGTTATGAACGTAAAAATGAATCGAAATCATACCTGTTTGCACCAGGCTGCCAAGATGTTGCGGCCAGGTGAAAAGCGGCAACCGTGATTTTTTAGAATCTTTATATCATTTGCCGTGATGTAGACTTCATTTTATTCAAAAAACAAGTGAACGAATTTTTTTCCCAAAAATCGATTAGAAAAATTTTAATTAAACATGCTTGCGGCCAAATTTTGACTGGCAACCTAGTCGATATATATTCTCCTAATTATAAATATACATAAAAAGAATGCGTCGGTGAACTAATAGGCGTAAATATTTATAATTTTTAACAGCCGGCAACCCTTATTTGCGGCCGGATTTAATTAGGCAACCATATATGATAATAAATAGAAAAAAATTAGCTTTAATTTGATATATGATTCATAAATGTACGTTAAGAACGTAAAAATGAATTGAAATCACACCTGTTTGCACCAGGCTGCCAAGATGTTGCGGCCAAATTTTGACTGGCAGCCTAGTCGATATATATTCTCCTAATTATAAATATACATAAAAATTCGGTTTTCAGCAAAAAACCGATGAACGCACTAATCCTGCAGCCGGATCTTAGACTATTAGCATGGAACAACTGAAACAATGTGAATATTTTTTTTCACTTACCATCCAACATTTTTTGATCGACTATTAAACATGTAGCTCCAAAAAGTGTAAGCACCAGTTTTATCTGGATTAAGGTGTCTGAAAGTGTCCACAAATCCGTCTTCAAGTAACTGGGTCATACCGGCACGCTCTTCTTCCGTGAATCCAGCATTCTTTTTATTTGTTTTTGGATTGGTTAAATCTGGATAAGTTATAAAATTATTACATTTATTTCAGAATCGTATTATCACGAAAATGTAGTGAGTGAAAAAAAGGTAACATTAAAGTAGCTAGAACCAATTAAAAGATAAAAATGCACATGTTAAATAATTTAGACTATATAAAGTTACCTATTTCATTATGTGATACATTCATATCGCCACATATAATTACAGGTTTCTTTTCATCCAGCGCCTTCACGTGTTTCCGAAATTCTTCATTCCACTTCAGTCTTTTAGGTAATGTAACCAATTTTCGACCAGCGTTTGGTACATATGTGCATATTAAATAAAATTGTTCATATTCTGCCGTTATTATTCGGCCTTCATCATCTAGCTCCTCATTTTGTAGACCATATTGCACATTCATTGCAAGCTTCGTTGTATATATTCCTACTCCAGCATAGCCCTCTTTGTCGCTGCATAACCAATAAGCATGATAACCAGGAATGTTCGTAACTTCATCTGGTAATTTATCACGCGCGCATTTGATTTCTTGCAGGCAAAGTATGTCCGGTTTCTCGTACTTTATATAATCTAAGCCCCCTTTCCCTAACCATGCTCTGATGCCATCCACATTCCAACAGGAAATTTTAAAATTCCATTCTTTATCCTGTGTGTTTTTGGACGTATTTGAAAAGTCTATAGACTCATAATCAGTTGCTGATTTGTTGACCTTCTTTTTAGTGTCCTCAACTGAAATGGAGAGATTTCTTTGAATTGGAGAAGTTTCTTAATCTTCAATGTCCAATATCAAGCAAATAATAATATTTTAGCAATACTTACTACTGTGTTAGTATTTATAGCTCTGTGAGTGTTAATTATGCCATCTATACTCAAAAAATATTTTGGGCACTTGGGAATAGTTAGCATAAATTTATTTTTTACCAATTGTTTTATAGATTTGTTATTATATATATCTTTACTCTTTTACAATCGTTTATATTAAATATAGTAACTTATAAAACAATTTTATTTTTCATTAATAATAAAATCAATATTCATGCAATTTATGATGTATATAAAATATCCACTTTATTACTAATCTAAGGAAAGCAGTCATTTATATCAAATTACTGAAGAAAGCAATTAGGCTGTATCAGGAATAATATTAAAGTCGCAAATTATAATGACTTTTATCAATAGAAGCAGATACTAGATAGAAGGTTTTGGAAAAATTGAAATAAAATAATAATTTTGGAAAACTGTTTATTTATAAATAATAAATGAATACACTTAATCATCATTAGGAAACATAAGTCAGATGCAATGTATGATAAAGTTAATTACCCTTGTCGTCAGCAGCTTTACGCCTGCGCTTGGAAGTTGGCTCCCCAGTATCGGGGACATCTTCAGGCTCAATGGGTTTCTCTACTGCCTTTTTTTGACCCCGTTTAGCTTTTGTTGGTTTAGCTACTGGCTCTACTTCCATTTCTTCATCATCTTTTGCATCTCCTAAAATTTAAAATGAAATATTTTCATAAATTAAATAAGCAGTCAAGATTTAAGATGTCAAAATGACTTACAATGACGTGTGGTAAATAAACCTTGTTTTATGAAAACAATTTATAAAATGTATAAAACATGTTTTTGTTTGCGAAATGAAATATGAATGAATTATTTTACTTCATAATAACTTTTATGAAAAAAAAACCCATATAATAATAATCCCAAATTAGTAATTTCACCTAGAATCATAAATAGCCAGAAAACATTAAACCTTAACCTACCATTCCGATTTTTCTTATCCTCTGGAGCATCATCAACTTGCTCTTCTTTGGCTTTAGCTTTCTTTCCACCTTTTTTACCCTTTTTGGGTTCATTATCAACTTTAGCATCACCTTCACCCTTCTCATCAGTCTTACTATCAATAGATTCAGTCTCAGCAATCTCTTCATTAGTTTCTGACTCCTTGTCTGCAGCTTCTTTGGCCAACTTTTCTGCCTCCAATGCTGCCTTCTCAGCTTTTGTTGGAGCCTTTTTCCTTCCTCTAGTTGCAGGTTTTTCAGCTGGCTCAGGTTTAGGCTCTTCTTCATTATCAGACTTTTCTTCAGATTCTGCTTTAGGTTGTACTTTGCGGCCTCTGCCCCTTCCTTTAGGCTTTTCCTCTGTTTCTTTCTTAGCTGGTTGACTTTCAGTACTTTCTTCTTTGGTCACTTTTTTAGCTCGGGTGTTCCCTTTAGGTTTTGATTCTGCAACTTCTTTTTTTACAGCCTTCTTGCGTCCCTTAGTGGCTGTGGGTGGGACCTCTTCTGCATGTCCATTAGTGTCTGCATCTTCATCATTATGTTCATTTTCTTCTGCAGGAGTACCAGCCTCTTCAGCAGAGTTATCAGCATTAATAATAGGTTTCTCTTCAACTGGTGTAGCATTTTTCTTCCCTCTTCCTTTCTTGGCAGGCGGTGCAGCCTCTTCATTCACACCATTAGCTTTCTCTTCATCGTTATTATCCAATTTCTTACCACGTTTTGACTTTTTTTCAATAATTTCAATTTTCTCATCTTCTTGTAGCTCAGGTTCTACTACTGTTTTTGCTTTACCTCTGCCTTTCTTAGGTGCTTCATTGTCTGTAGCTTTAACTTCAGCAGCTTTCTGGAAAATATTTATTTAAGTTAATGAGTAATGACAGTATGAGAATATAGATTGTATTTATGATAGTAACTTATTATAATGTATTACATTCTTATTATCCTACACTTATTCGAAATATCTTTATAATTTATTTCACAGAAACAAATAAAAACGCGCTAATGAATGTCGAAATAGATATCAAGTACGTCGTCTATAAAAGGAAACCATAACTATAGATTTAGCGCCAAATACATAATTCAGTGCCATAAAACGAAACACGCGGGTTTTTTTTTTTAATATGTAAGTACTAACGACGTACACAAAACGTGACAAATTTATGATGAAGATACATAAATTGATATAATGATTATTGAATCAGAAAGGATTGTAAGTTAAAAGCATAACGTATAATCCGCGGTTATTTATGCTACAATAGGTACAAAGCAAACCAGTTTATGGTGGTAAAATAACAAGATAGGAACAGTATGATATTACATAGCTTTATTAGTAATAAATTACCTTAGCCTTTACTGTTCGTGGTGCCATTTGCACTTATATTCTGAAAAATAAACACTACTACACAAATAATGAAAGTTAGAGATACCGGCGAACCCGGCAAACGCGTCTTCCAAAGGAGGTGTTGAACGAAGTTTCCGGTAATATGACAATGACATCAAAATTTGCAACTGCTGGCGCCAATTTTTGACATATTATTTTCTTTTCTTTTCATCTATCATCTATGATACGTGTAGTCAAAACAGACTCATTTCTCTTACATTAAGTATATTTTAATCACTTATATGAATAAGTAGGAACTAACTCTATGTACAAGCATCCAATTTAAATCTATCGTAAATAGTTTGTGTTTGAATAAATATCAATAGGTACTAATAATAACTAACAAAATTTTATAGAACAGCATAATGGTTAATAGCAAGTAGGTAGCTTATATCTAATACACTGGAGAGTGGAGATTTCGGTATGAACTAACAAGAAAATATTGCCCAGTTCATGTTTTTTATCACTTTCACACCTAACTTGGTATTGCCACTGTTAATACGAAGTTTTCCCAAGGCTACGTATAGGTAAACCAGAATCTGATAGCAAATATAGAAATCAAAATTTTGAGTGTGCAGCCCTAGGGAAAATGGACTGAACGATCTTGATACTGCTTACTTTTTATTTTGACCTCAATATCATTAGTCACGTTAAGTTTAAGTGGATAATACTGTACTTTATAATGAGATATCCACGAAATATTATGGAGGCACTTATTACATATGTATACATATTATTTATTTATACATACCTATATTTGTATACATCATTATGCCATGTGAAAATATGGATTTAATGATAATCCAGATCAAAACTCGATTGTTTATAAAATATATGATAATATGATAAGTACGATGTTTTATAAAATAAAACAAAAATAAAATAAAATCATGTTTATTTTCGTTTTTCGTATTTACACATTATAAAATTGAATTGGACTGCTTGGACTTGACAAATAGCCGTATTGTAAACGGCTGTAATAAGTTTCCATGAAATTATATTTTAATCAACAAACAATAGTACCTATAAGTATATATAATAATAAATATACCTATAGGTACTATTGTTTGTTGATTAAAATAAATATATAATAGTACCTATAAGTAGGAATTATAAGTACCTACTTATAATTCCTACTTATAAATCCAATTAAGCAAAAAAATCTTTCACGCGCTTTAAAATTGAAAATTGTGATGTTTTTGATCCTTCTTCATCGAATATTTTTCTAAAGACATTGTAAACAACATCTATTGCTTGTGATCGCAGCGGTTTTATTAGTTCAGGATACATCGCCCATTTTTGCAAGTGACTACTATCAAGCTGATTTTCCGTTTGTAGCTTTATTTTGATGAGACACCGAATAATTTCGTGTACGAAACTCTCGATTGTGGTAGCTAACAGAGATAACAAGGATAAAAAATTTTGATTTGATGGTTCTCAAATATTTATTACGCAATTTGTAGGACAATATGTCTGTTGAATTATATAAACATTAACTACGTGAAAACAAAAAAATCAGCTTGTTAGTAATCATTTATGATGACCTCGTTATCGATACACTTTGGAAAGGGGGACTCTTTGAACCAACCATAGATTTTGTAGGACAAATATTTTTTCGAATAATTTAGGTAATTATCTTGAGATTGAACAAAAAAAAAATTCAGTTAGTAATAAATATTTGAGAACCATCAAATCAAAAATTTTTATCCTTGTTATCTCTGTTAGCTACCACAATCGAGACTTTCGTACACGGAATTATTGGGCGTCTCATCAAAATAAAGCTACAAACGGAAAATTAGCTTGATAGTAGTCACTTGCAAAAATGGGTGATGTAACCTGAACTATATCGATATTTCGAAGATTTTGAAGACAAAATCAACACCACAACACAAATAATTTGACAACCAATTTGATAGTTGTCAAATAAAGTTGCCACATGAAAATCTTTTATTTTTGAAATTTATATATGCCATCAGATTCTGGTAGACCTATATGCTGTAATATTTTGTGCAAAAGGTTAGTTTTTGTACATGAGTTTGTTGATAAATTGCCAACAACGTCATTCAGAAGCATTGTTGAATGAGACAATTATTATTTATGCTAAATAAAATAAGTGTCTGAACCAATTATTAAAAAGCGATACTCCCTGATTATGGGTAGTCACCAATAAAATTGTAGCAACTCTCACTTTGTCAATATGGCATGTGTGTCAAAAAAATTGCGTCGCTTCGAATATTTAAGTTAATATTGTTGCTTATTTAATAAATATTTTCCGAATATAAAGAATGCATTGTATTGTGCAAAATTGCAGAAGTGTTTGGACACCAAATTCTGGCATAGAATTTCACAGGCAAGTGTATATTTACGTTATTTACAATATTCCTCAATACTCCTGCATTTACCTATTTAGAATCATTTCAATGTTGTTTTTATGGATAGCGAAGAGAATATATTGTAATAACAATATTATGATGAAAATTTAGAACACCATTTTAAAGATAGTAATGAAACAACACACGACATCGGTATTGCACTCACATGTAGTTATAAGCTTGTTCGTTTTTACATTGTATGACCAGTAATATTATAATATAAATACTGTTAAAAATATAAGTCGTTATTATTTATAGACCATGATTTTTAGTTTTTTCTATTTCGAAAAATCCTGAATTTACAAACCAGCGTGGTCACTCCACAGAAAGAGACAAAAAACATGACTGACGTCATTCAAGGTCATATTTTCTTGTTACAAGTTAATGGTCATAGTGCAATCTCCAATGTATTAGATATAAGCTTCTTGGTAGTAACCACAGTAGTAACTATTGCAGTCTGTAATATAATCAGGTACATTGAGATAATTAGATCTTGTAAAGGTGTGACGACTATTTTCGCAATTCATCTGTGCTATGTGGAATTAAGAAACTTAATGACATTTTTTACAAATCCGGGTTACTACGGTTAATATTTTACATTTTTTTTATTTAACATAAATGCAAAAGTAACTTTGTTAGTCTGTCTCTCATTCACACCTAAACTACTAATAATTGCATTTTTATTGTTTAAATTACAATTTTCATTTACACAAATAACTGTTCAAAAAAGTTACATTGCGCATGTGCTCTTTCTGTGGGGGTGACCAAGTTAGGTGTGATGGGTGTGAAAGGGATAAAAACATACAGGCGTCATTCAATGTCATATTTTCTTGTTACAAGTTAAATGTTCATACTGAAATCTCCAGTGTATTAGATATCTATCAGCTTCTTGTACCTACCCAATACCCATGTCTAGTGAAAAGGACTATAACATGAACATGACACTAGCTGTGACACTAGTCCATTTTGTGATGACAAAAATGGAAATGACCAAGAAATGACAATTGACATTTGACGATGACGAAGTGAGGATTGACGTTTCAAGTTCTACGACGGGTCTTTTGAAATTTCAAACAGCTGAGTGTAAAATCGCATGGCTTTCTGAAGATTTAAATAAGAATAAAACACAATTACATGTCTGTTTGAATTTAAAAAATTCAATATGGTGAGTAGGCGCTCCTGTTTTTAATTTCTTTGATTTCGAACACTGTACATGTTATGTTTAGGTTATGCGGTATTTAACAATTATAAAAAATTAAGATAATTGAATTAAAGTTAACTTTATAAAGTTATATTACAATTGAAGCATTGGGTGCAACAAGGGCGTATGTTGTAAAATAGAGTTTCGAGAAAAATGATAATGAAAGTTGTAATGCCTTACATTATTTTAATACTTATAATTTGACTTACATTTACTGTATAATTTCTTAGACCCATGATTTAGCAAAAAGATAAAGGTATTATGATTATTTTGAAAAAATCAGAAATATCATAAAATCAATTTTTTTTAACTTGTGTTATCCGCCCTTGTTAAACCCAACTGGTAAAACAGATAGGACGTTAATTTTGCTATTGATTTTGCGTTGAAAATAAAATAAGAAATGTAAGTTAATGTGTATTTATTACAACCACCGTTCAAATATTCAACTTAATCATTTTTTCTGACTTTCGTGGTTTTAATCAGATTCATCAAAATGGACTTTGGACTATTCTTAACCGTTTTTCCGAGATTTTTAGTAGCGACAGTAATTTACTTTCTGCAAATGTTTATCTTTAATCCGTCTACTGTTAAAAAGTATTTCCATTGAAAGTTTCAACTTATCAGGCCCAACATTTTCTCTCAACTTTAACACTTTTTCTAAAAACGACATTATGAGGGTATCTTGCTGCGCATTGTCACCTATGTTTCAAAAGTTACAAAAAAATCTTCTCTGTGCATTTTTTTGGAACAACACGTGGTAATATGTCTACAAACTTTTCTAGGTATCTTCCTTCCTTGAGCTGATGTATATTCTTCACCAAAAATTCTCTAACTTTCGGCACGTTTTTTTTCACATGTTTTCATTCTTCACCTTCTTTCTTCCCCTTTTTTTGAGGGGCTCATGTTCGCTTTGGTCAGCATCTGATCTTAAGTCACTTGAATCACTCGTTTCAATAATTTTTTACACAATAAGTTTTTACAAACTGCAGACAGGTCGTAAAGGGTTCGAATTTAAACGCACTTTTGATATCTATGCAATAAGGGCGTAGTGCCACCTTTGACATTATTGATTCTCACGCCATCAAAAAGCGGCTGATCTAAACAAGTTTTCGGGATACGAAACTAGATGGCTCTGTGCATGTTTTGATGTAATAACATCAAAACGGACTTTGGGTACCGAACGCCCTTGTTGCTCCCAATACTTCAATTTTAAAATAAACTGCGCTAGTCTCACTTGTATAACATTATTAAATTACATTAGATAGACCGTAACTGGGTCCAATATTTATTTTTGCTTCCATAATTTTTTTCTTTTACCATTTCAGGCAAATCTGGACAGAAAGGGTACTTTTAAAGTAGAATATTTACAAGAAATTGAGAGAAAGGTGCAAGAACAGTGGGAAAATGAGAAAATATTTGAAGTTGAAGTTCCAAAGGATGAAAGTCAAGAAAAATTTCTTTGTACTTTCCCATATCCCTACATGAATGGGCGACTACATCTTGGTCATACCTTTTCCTTATCTAAATGTGAGGTAAGCAAAAAGTGTTTTTGAAACATACAATAGGTTTAATTTAAAATTTCTGGCTGCACCAGTTGCTATAACACAAATCACCTACATTGTAAGTACAACGCTGCTTTATTAATTAACAATATTTTTTTTTAGTTTGCAGCGAGGTATTATCGCCTAAAAGGCAAAGCAGTATTATTCCCATTTGGATTCCATTGTACTGGTATGCCTATAAAAGCATGTGCTGACAAGTTAAAAAGAGAGATGGCTCTGTATGGATGCCCTCCAGAGTTCCCAGAAGATGAAGAAGTTGTGAAAGTAGAAGAGGATGTAGTGCCCAAGGATAAAAGTAAAGGCAAGAAAAGTAAGGCGGTTGCTAAGGCTGGCTCGGCTAAATACCAATGGCAGATTATGCAGAGCCTCGGCATCCCAGAGGAAGAGATTAAAGAGTTTGCTAATGAAGAACATTGGCTTGAATATTTCCCACCAAGAGCTGTTGCTGATTTGAAGAGAATGGGACTTCATGTATGTTTTTATTATTTATATTTTTAGAGATGATTAACTTAATTTTAAGACAAATATTTGATTTTTTTTTGCTTATATCTGAGATATTTAAAATTCTTCATAAGATATATTTAAATTGTGGATATTTTCCAAAATAAAATATACAAAAGGTTGTGTTAATATTATTGTTATATAAATTCAATTGTATTATTAATTCATTATATAAACCATTTTCCTTATTATTTATTTCCTATACAGGTTGACTGGCGGCGGAAGTTCATAACAACTGATATTAATCCGTTTTACGATTCCTTTGTAAGATGGCAATTTAATCATCTCAAAAATCGTAATAAAATCATGTTTGGTAAACGGTACACAATTTACTCACCGTTGGACAAACAGCCTTGTATGGACCACGATAGAAGCACTGGTGAGGGGGCTGGACCTCAGGAATATACTCTTATCATGATGAAAGTACTAGAACCCCTGCCGGAAGTTCTGAAGTACGTTATTTAGTAGTTTTAAAGTAAATTTCCTTTTCCTATATACTTATAAAAAAAGGATTGTTATTTCAAATAATAGAAAATAAGTTTATGTACTGAAGAATTTCAACTAATTGCAAGCTATGGTGGCAAACTTTCCCTTTCAAGTGTTTTTACATACATATCAACATTTTCCATTGTATTAATATAATATATGTTTTTATACTTTGATTTAACCATGGCTTAATTTAACAGATGTTTTGCCGGGAAGCCGGTAAGTTTCGTCACAGCAACTCTGCGACCTGAAACAATGTACGGTCAGACTAACTGCTGGATTCATCCGGATATTAAGTACATAGCTTTTGAGACTGTCAATAATGGTATTTTCATTTGCACCAAACGTGCCGCAAGAAATATGTCCTATCAAGGATTTACAAAGAATGATGGTGAATTTGTAATACTTAAAGAAATTGTAGGGCAAGATCTTTTAGGAGTAGCATTAAAAGCACCTTTTACAAGTTACCCAAAGATCTATTCTCTACCAATGTTGACCATTAAAGAAGATAAAGGGACTGGTATCGTTTCAAGTGTTCCTTCAGACTCGCCTGATGATTACGCAGCATTAGTTGACTTACAGAAAAAACCTGCATTTAGAGAAAAATACGGAATTAAAGATGAAATCGTTCTCTCTATCAAACCTATTCCTGTCCTAGAGGTGCCCGAATTTGGAAACCTATCAGCTGTACACTTATACGAGAAACTAAAGATTCAGAGTCAGAATGATAGAGAAAAGCTAACTCAAGCTAAAGATATGGTGTACTTGAAAGGATTTTACGACGGCGTTCTGATCGTGGGCGATTATAAGGGCAAGAAAATCCAGGAAGTCAAAAAAGCTATTCAGAATCAATTGGTTAAGGAAAATGGGGCTGTTATATATTACGAACCCGAGAAAAATATTATATCAAGGTCTGGTGATGAGTGTGTTGTTGCTCTTTGTAATCAGTGGTATCTTGATTATGGCGATGAGGGTTGGAAGGCACAAGCCGAGAAGGCGTTAGCTGCCATGAACACCTTCCATGAGGAGGTTAGAAGGAACTTATCCGGAACTATCAAGTGGCTTCATGAATACGCGTGCTCTAGAACTTATGGCCTAGGTGAGTTGCACCTCTACAGTATACTGCTACAAGTTATAATGAGTGAAAATTAGTCATTTAATTGCACTTTTACGTTTGTGAATCTACTTTTTTTTCCAGGTACAAAATTGCCCTGGGACACTCAGTGGGTGATAGAATCTCTGTCTGATTCAACAATATACAATGCATACTATACAGTTGCACATTTCCTGCAAGGAAACACTTTTAGAGGCAATGTAGAGAATGCTCTTAAAATCAAACCTGAACAAATGACACTCGAAGTTTGGGATTACATATTTTTCAAAGATGCGCCATTCCCGAAAGATACAAAGATTCCTAAAGCATCTTTAGACCTTATGAAGAAATCATTTAACTATTGGTAAAATATTTGTACAACGGAATTGTTAACTTTATTTCATTGAAGTGTACATTCGTTGTAACAATTTATTGTTTTAAAGGTATCCAGTCGACATGAGAACATCAGGGAAGGACTTAATCCAAAACCACTTATCGTACTTTATTTTCGTCCACTGCGCTATTTGGCCGAACGAAGAGGACAAGTGGCCACAGGGAATCCGTGCTAATGGACATCTGTTACTAAACTCCGCAAAAATGTCAAAATCCGATGGAAACTTCCTAACATTGTCGGAATCTTTGGACAAATTCAGTGCTGATGGGATGCGTTTGACGCTGGCTGATGCTGGAGATTCTATAGAGGATGCCAATTTCGTTGAAAGTACGGCAGATGCGGCTATCCTAAGGCTGTATACCTTTATCGAATGGGTTAAAGAAATGATGGCTACAGAGTCAACTTTAAGAACAGGTAAGAAATTTTACGGTCAAATAAAAATTTGTATATAATTTCTGTCCTAATAATATGATATGCTAAGTAAAATATAATTTCAGGTGAATACAACTTCCATGACAAAGTGTTCATAAGCGAAATGAACATGAAGATCAAACAGACAGACGAGAATTACAGCAAAGTGTTGTTCAAGGAAGCTCTGAAGACGGGATTCTTTGAACTACAAGCCGCACGTGATAAGTATAGGTATGTTACGTTTTTTTGATGTAAGTTATAAAGTACTAAAGTGTACTAAAGTGTATTAGAAAAAAATTCAATTATAATTGACCAACTAATGCCATTGGACTTGTTTATAATTTTTCTTCTTTCATCAATCTACTGATAGATTACGAAAAGATCATAACATTATCAACATAGCGAAATATTTAAAATTTTCTTATTTTCCATCCATCTTTTTTATTTCTTCCTACACTTAAAAACACAAAATGCGTAATTTCATGGCTAATA
Source organism: Colias croceus (assembly GCF_905220415.1). Classification (NCBI taxonomy): domain Eukaryota; kingdom Metazoa; phylum Arthropoda; class Insecta; order Lepidoptera; family Pieridae; genus Colias; species Colias croceus. Next base: position 3,097,320 of record NC_059541.1, on the reverse strand, counting down.
ATATAAGTTTGAAGTCACGTGATTATAGTATAATTAAATATTTTTCTTTTATTCTATAATATGATACAATTATTTAACTGCAATGATAAAAGGGCGATAGTTTTCAATAAATTTTGTTTACAAAACGATAAAATTAATTTTGGAACGAAGTTCCTTATCGCGCGTTGTGAAAGGAGGCTAGACGGAAAAAATTCTTACGGAAAGTTGTCACGACACTTTTTGCTAGAGTTGTAAGCCGTGCGGCGTGCGCGTGCGCGTGCGACAGAGAGTGTCTGTCTCTCTCTAACAACACTTCGTTCCATCCGGATGCCCCTTGACATCGCTTAAGTTTTTTTTTATTTAAAATGTCATACAAATACGACATAATATTTTCGTTATCAAATCAAGGATTCATGAGTATTCAGTGGCCGAGAGGCTAGGCGTTGCCCCGGTATGGCCTCGTTATCGAATTATTCGTAAAAAAATTCTCTTTATTTTTTAAGGTATTTTTTGTGCACTACATGTATAAAAAAGTCTAATATATATTTTTCTAACACGTATATTTGTTTGATTAGGGAGTTATGCTGGGAGCGCGGCATGCACGCGGCGCTAGTGCGGCGCTACGTGGCGGTGCAGGCCGCGCTCGTGTCGCCCGTGTGCCCGCACGTCGCTGAGCACGTGTGGCAGCTGCTGGCCAATGTGAGTGCATTTGTGATTAGTTATTTATTTATTTAAACAGAATTATTTTTTGTACTTTTCAGTAATACATTGCGTTTGTCCACGCAGAGGGGTTTCACTCCAAAGTTTAGGTATGTTTCGCGCCGTTGCCGGCTGAGTTGGCAGTCGAGCGCGGGTTGCCTGCCACTCGCCGTTGGTCGCGTGACGTGTGTTCGCGAACCTATGAAAAATGGGCGACGAGTACCAACCCTGAGCTATTATAGCTGTAGAGCTAGCTATTATTTATGCCTAAAGTTGACTTGTTGGGGGATGAACCTTCTGTATGTAGTAACTATGCGTACGTAGTAGTCTATATTCTCTGCTCCAACTTATACAGGGTGACTTGCGTTAGGTTGCGTTGTTTGCGAGTGAACTAAATGAAATCGCATTCAAAAATTGAATTCAAGTTGACTTTGGTGTCGAAACAAGTAAACATTTATATGGAGTACCGACTTCGACATATTTCGAAAAAAATATTTGAATTACATATTAACATATGTAAGTTTCCTATTCAAGTAAGATTAAGTAAAAAAAATTTTTAAATGTATTTTTATACAGAAAACAAGTATTCTCCACGAGCGCTGGCCAGTGGCCGGTGAAATCGATGAAGTGGCGGTGAAAGCCAGCAACTACCTCATGGAAGCGGCTCACTCTTTCCGCATCTACCTCAAGAACCACTGCGCTGTGAAGAAACCCAAGAAGGGAGAAGCACCCAAACCTGAACCTAAACCCAATAAAGCTGTTATTTGGGTGGCTAAGGAGTATCCCAAGTGGCAGCATACTATTATTACTACGATGAAAGAGTTGAATGGGGTAAGTTTCTTTAAAAAAATGTTATAATTTAAATATTGCTCCTTAAAATAGTATATGTAATAATATAACAAAAAAAAAATGGCATCGTAAAAATTCTACTTCGATTTATTAAGAACATAAAAGCATGATTTTACCTTCATCTGTAATATTTACTCAATAGTAATATCTATGATCTTGAAGTATGTTGTTTGTTACTTATTTTTTGGATTAACTCATTTTTTTAATTCTCAGCCATCAGGTCTCCCGGACAACAAGGTGATATCCAGCAAGTTGTCCCAAATAACATCTCTCCAACGCTACATGAAGCGAGCTATGCCGTTCGCGCAAACCGTTCGAGACGCGTACGAGCGTATCGGCACAGATGCGTTCTCGCTAGCACTGCCGTTCGATGAGGCCGCGCTGCTGGAGGATAATAAGCACTATCTCATGAGCACTTTGGACGTGAGTCGCTTGCACTTGTTTTGTTTAGATATGTTAGCGGTACAGATGCGTTCTCGCTAGCACTGCCGTTCGATGAGGCCGCGCTGTTAGAGGAAAATAAGCACTATCTCATGAGCACTTTGGACGTAAGTCGCTTGCACTTTTTTGTATGTAGATCTTAGCGGTACAGATGCGTTCTCGCTAGCGCTGCCGTTTGATGAGGCGGCGCTGTTGCAGGATAATAAGCACTATCTCATGAGCACTTTGGACGTGAGTCGCTTGCACTTTTTTGTTTAGAAATGTTATAGCGATACAGATGCGTTCTCGCTAGCGCTGCCGTTCGATGAGGCCGCGCTGCTGCAGGATAATAAGCACTATCTCATGAGCACTTTGGATGTGAGTCGCTTGCACCTGTTTTGTTTATCGTGGTAATAATTAAGAGATGTGTAATATGGTACTGTAATGATGATCCGATTCGAGTTTAGTGTAAAATGGAATACAATAGTTTACGAGTATTTTCAGGAAAATTTTTGATGTTAGTTATTTTTATTTTTATTGCATTTGTTTTGCATTGTAAAATTTTTAATCTCTTACATTTTGTTGTTTCATGATTTTTGAACATAATAAATCAAAATTGACTAACTTTATTCCATAACAGAGATTCCCAAGAAAAAGTAAAATTAGTTGTTCACATGTTAGTCAATGAATAAAACATTACACAACCCTATTCGTATCAAAACCATATTCCTCATATATTCTTATGATTCTATAACCCCCAACACGGTACACAAATTAACCAGCTAATATTAAATTTACAGCTCGAGTCAATAGAAGTGAAGCACACAGACAGCACAGACGTGCCAGAGAAGACCCGCGAAGAGTGTGCTCCCGGAGCCGCACATGTGTCCTTCTCAAGAATTCCCGCAATACGCCTCACTGCAATCAGTCCGGCGGCGAAGTCGGGACTGTTTACAGCACACGTGGATATAATGCAGGGGGATAATGTGGAGAAGGTTAAGGCGAAGCTGGCCAAGGAAGTCAAGGCGGTTAAGGGTGAGTGTGTCTTCTTGTGATCTGTCATACAGCGCTTCATTGCAGTCTACCCGTTGGCGAAATCGGGCCTGTTTACTGCACACGTGGACGTGATGCAAGGGGATAATGTTGAGAAGGTTAAGGCGAAGCTGGCCAAGGAGGTGGAAGCTGTTAAGGGTGAGTGTTTTCTTGTGATCTACTATACAGCCCTTCGTTGTGATCAGCCCGGTGGCGAAATCGGGACTGTTTACTGCACACGTGGATGTGATGCAAGGGGACAATTTGGAGAAGGTTAAGGCGAAGGTCGCCAAGGAAGTCAAGGCGGTTAAGGGTGAGTGGTTAATAAGAAAACAATTGAATAAACATATCGCTCTCCAGCGCAGTGCAGTTAGCCCGGTGCGGGTGCCGATTTGCCGATTCACAACGCAAATAGAAAAAGAATAGATTTTGTGAACTAAATAACAGTTAATTTCATTTTCTTTTCATTTCATTTAATTTTCATTTTATCACTTTATTTTCACTTTCTTTCCATTTCATTATATAATATGTACTTTCTTATTGTAGGTACTAAAAGTAAAATTTTAATAGACATTTTGGAGTTTAACAAACTACAATATGATTGCTTGTGTATTACTATCAAATATAACTTAAAAAACGCATGCCTGAAAACTAGACACGTGCGAAGCACAGCAAATCTCAATAAATGAAATATCATTTGATCACATGATTTTTATTTGTAAAATTATTCCAATTTCAGATCTCAACTCCCTAAAGTTATGGCGTTACATCGACCCCATACTGGGCCCGCGTAAGATCCCAATTCCCGGCGACACAGAAACAAAATGCGTACCCATAGACAACGATGCAGTACTGCGGGTATTAGTGGACGATAAACGGATCGAACTCGTCGATAATGGCAAGAATATCGATGTAGGATTACAGATTGTGTACACTTATATGTGAAAATTGAAATATATTTATTTATTTTGCATTGAAAATGTGTTTTATTTCGATTTAATTGTGTATATTGGCCTAGCGTGTTTGTTTACGTAATAAAATATACGTATGGGTAATGGGTAATCAAACATAAAACATAAACATGTACATATTTGTATTTTAATTTACCCCATTTACCCAATGAGACTGGGTGGTCGAAATTTAGTCACAGTTTAAAATATGTTGTTTCAAAGTGTTTATACATTGTAAAAATATACGTAGAGATTCTACAAATCGTTCCTTCAATACCATTGAAATGTGATTGAAATGGTAAAAAACATAGATATATTCTTTACAGATAAATAATTTCAATAAATAATCTAACAAACATTACTATGCTTTCTATTAAGAACTGATCAAATAATGCTCTGGATGCACTTCGCTTACGATTAGGCGAGATCGTAGTGAAGCACCGACACTAAAAAATTGTACCTGGTGTTCAATTTTAGTTTGAAAAATGCATCTGTAAAATATTACGGAGATAAGTTAGATTAAAATTAAAAAACGCGTCGCAGTACGCGTAAATTTTCTATTCCATCAGACCGTATCATTTATTTGTAAGAACGGTGTGCTCGATCTTGATAATCCATTGAAATGTTATTTTTATTGACTAACTTTAAATTATTTTGAATGAACTAGGTATATCTTTAATTCTAACGAAATAGAGGATCGTGGCTACTGGCTATGTAAGTTTGTGCTATTGTTTCGTTAAATGTTACACTAAAACGCTCGTTGCCTTATGAAATTACGAAAGCATGTAGCGTAGGTAATGTTAAAATGCAGTTAAAATATGAAAACCACATGAAAACGGCGATTGCTCTAAAGTTTACGTTCTAGTAGTCCATACTGTATAACTACCATACCACTACACTATCATACTTATATGGATATTATAAAAAAAATGATTTCTAAACTTGATTCCTAGGATACGTAAAGGTGAGAATGTGTGGCTTTTGACTACGTACTGGTTCATTAAAAATTACCACTGATGGAAGTCATTATGAAAATAATTATTATAATAAATTATCATCAAAGTTACTGAAGTATATCGTCAAAGAAACTACACCTTATCACCATAGCTAATTTGGTACAATAAACGTGTATCGTTTAAGTCGTGTGTAAATTACAAAAAAATCATAGGAAATGGAAAAAAGGGTAATTAAAAAAAAAGACACTTGGCTGTTTAATAATATATTTAAATAACATATAAACGGTTATTCACATTAGAATGTTTAACATTGCGAGTACGATATGGCCGAAATCCCCGGGCTCCATGCGAACGCGACACACCTCTCTATTTACAACACATTCTGTACACAAAATTACATAAATTCCAAATTAATCCTTAACGCTGTGATGAGTAACAAATTCATATGGATTAAGCGCATTTAGGTCGTTAGTCAGTCTTTGTGTTTCTCACGATGCCATAAGAGACAATTTCTTAACGTCTGTACTATTGAAAAGGCACTATTGAAACGAACATCGTACTAAAAGCTGATTATATCATGTTTACAAAAAATATTCTTTCTGATTTTAACAAATCCCTTGAACAGTCCTCGGCCCATCATTTAGTTTTCAACATTCCTGGACCTCGGGCTGTTGTATTAAACCCCCTCTTAATGTACAAATGAAAAAATATAACACAAAAGTGTCTACATCGAAGTACGTTAGTAAATGTAGATCTGAGACCTTATTCAAGCTAATGGATACCATACAGTTACATACATAATAATTATGACTAAAATATTATTGTTTCTAAATAGGAACATTAAATTGATAAACAATCACGGATGGCTGATGCACAGCTTTACATGAACAATAAACTCAAGGGATTGATATAAAATTCAATAAATAAAATAATCTGTGATTAATTCCATGATACGAAACCATTTGTTCCTTTTTAATAAACAGAATAGATTCAATAAAACTTAAAACAAATCTAAAAATAATATCGCACTCGGTGTCAAAATAAAAGAAACATAATGAATCTATCGATAAAATAAAATTAAAAATATAACACAAAACACGTTCCTTATAACTCGCAAATAAAAACCCTTCAATTCCACAACAGCAATTCGTCATAATACAATACATTTACAAACTTTCAGACATCAATATAAACATTTTTGCCAACAAAATATACACGACCCTAATAAATAGTTGCGCTCTTTATCGTATTTAATACTTTACACAGTGATGCCTCTGACCCATGACGCATTTGGCTAAATGTATAAACTAAGCGCAATACACACTTTCTCATCTCAAGCCGCCGACTAGACCGCCGACAAAAAGTTGCCGACATAATATGTCGGCGGCCCGGCGAGCTCAATGTGTATTGCGCTTTATAATACATCCTACATTCGCTCTGACATTCTCAATCATTTCCTTAAATTATTGCATATAGGTCACATTGTGTGTTTATTGTTTTTATTTTTAAGTATACATTTGTATAACAAAATAAAAAATATTCGTAAGTACACTTGTACAATCTATACACAAACGCATCTCATAAATTTAGTGGACAACAGCTTAGTTCCAACTTGTTATTGATAACTAGACAATAATATGATAATTTATTGATGACTGATGTAAATGTTGATAAATTAAAATTTTACACAATTTCATGTTTAATTCCCGGTATTTCAACTATTCTATCCATATTTACATAATATGTCATTAACCATACATGACCATCGACGAAATATGCTAATTTGGTCCTAGATGTTATAATGCAAGATATTGTCATTCCATTTAAAAAATTAACCTTGCAACTCAACATCTCATTTATTTTATGTAATTATATGGCCATGGAGTAATTACGAATGAATAGCAATTGCTGACAAATGTGTTGGTTTAGCCCAAAGATGCATTTAATTGGAATTCAGCCCACTTATTTGTATAGTACTTGTCCTGAATTATTTATTTATTTATAAAACAGCCACATTATCATATGAATGAATTATATATTCTTTAATCATATCCAGGATATATTTAAAACCGCTGATTCCTGACTTCCACGGGAAGACGAATCAATTACACAACAATTTAGAACTTTATCACATAACGCGACATCGCAGACGCAGTATAGGTACAAATTAAATCACATCACGCAACTCCACAACGCATCTGTATAACACTAGCTGTCCCAGCAAACGTTGCTTACTCTTATCACTAATATCTACCCGATATTCACACACGAATTGAGAATCGGTCGAGCCAGAGATATACAGACGCGCATAGACTACAGAGCGCGTGAACCAATCACAAGCCAAATGCGTCAGTATCGGGCGAGCCGTCGTCGCGTTCGCACGTGCGCCGCTATGTGGGCGCGTTCGCGAACAACTGTTCCAACCCGCCTTCTGTACCGTCCACAGTGCGCTTCTCTTTGGGCGCGTGCATGGTCGGCAAGTCTAGAATGAACACCTCCTTCTTGAATAGTTGCCCCACGTTGCGGCCGATCACCTGCAATTCATGTTATTCTTAAAAAATGTTACTATTTTTTTGAATAAACAGCTAGACTCACTATTCACTAAAAAAAGTCACAGTACAACGCAAAACTCTGCATACGCGTCCACATGGAAGAGTTTTCTAATGAGCGTATACATTAGACTTTGAAATTTACTGCCACGAAATAAGGTGCTAATTTGAATGAATATTTAAAACAACACTGCTCGGACATTTTTTGACAACCTTTCAAAAGGCGATTGTGACTTCTCCGTCTAGTTATCCACTGAGTATTTTCCACATAATTTTAATTATGTACTTTACATTAAATCCAAGAAACAATAATTTAGTTTTGTTTTATGGCATGCGATTTTGCGCACTTGTGTGTACATACCCTTGAAGCGATCTTCTTAAACAGCTCCTTCTTGCTCTTATCGATCTTGGCGGGTCGTGCGGGGTGAGCAGTGAGCTTCTCGTCGAGCCGGCGCAGGTCGTGCGCGTCCACGTCCGGGATCGCGCCCAGCACGCTCGCCACGCCCGGGAAACGGGGCCGTAGCGTCTCGTACGCCTAGTTACGTTATAATATTATGTAGGTTGAGTTTTTAATTTGTGATAAATATCGAATTATTGAAGGACGAAACAGACTATGATGAAAACTAAATCTGCATCATCAGATTTTTGTAAAATCTCGCTGTTCGCGCCGAGTGCCGCGCGCAGTGCGGGCAGTGCTAGTGCACAGTGAGTGTACCTGCACGGCGAGGGTGAGCAGCGCCGCCTGGTTGGCCTCGTGCTGGCCGTGCAGGCGCAGCGCGTGCAGCACGGCCGCCAGCGCGCCGTTCGCCTCCGCCGCGCTCACGCTGTTCGCGCCGAGTGCCGCGCGCAGTGCGGGCAGTGCTAGTGCACAGTGAGTGTACCTGCACGGCGAGGGTGAGCAGCGCCGCCTGGTTGGCCTCGTGCTGGCCGTGCAGGCGCAGCGCGTGCAGCACGGCCGCCAGCGCGCCGTTCGCCTCCGCCGCGCTCACGCTGTTCGCGCCGAGTGCCGCGCGCAGTGCGGGCAGTGCTAGTGCACAGTGAGTGTACCTGCACGGCGAGGGTGAGCAGCGCCGCCTGGTTGGCCTCGTGCTGGCCGTGCAGGCGCAGCGCGTGCAGCACGGCCGCCAGCGCGCCGTTCGCCTCCGCCGCGCTCACGCTGTTCGCGCCGAGTGCCGCGCGCAGTGCGGGCAGTGCTAGTGCACAGTGAGTGTACCTGCACGGCGAGGGTGAGCAGCGCCGCCTGGTTGGCCTCGTGCTGGCCGTGCAGGCGCAGCGCGTGCAGCACGGCCGCCAGCGCGCCGTTCGCCTCCGCCGCGCTCACGCTGTTCGCGCCGAGTGCCGCGCGCAGTGCGGGCAGTGCTAGTGCACAGTGAGTGTACCTGCACGGCGAGGGTGAGCAGCGCCGCCTGGTTGGCCTCGTGCTGGCCGTGCAGGCGCAGCGCGTGCAGCACGGCCGCCAGCGCGCCGTTCGCCTCCGCCGCGCTCACGCTGTTCGCGCCGAGTGCCGCGCGCAGTGCGGGCAGTGCTAGTGCACACGCGCGCAGTGAGGACGTCGAGTCGTTCCATGTGAGCGCACGCAGGATCTGTCAATAAAATAACATCACACACAACACAACTATACAGGGTGTCCTAAGCTTAATGGGAGTTATAGTTTACAGGTACGTAAAAAAAAATTCTTAAGAGTATTTTAAAGAAATATAGCTTATTTACTGATGAATTTTTTCTATTGCATGAATTCTTAAAATTCTCATATACAGTGTACAGTCCTAGCTGGCAATCCGCCTTTGCCACACGCACGAACTAACGCTTAAAATTATATTTGTAAGAGGACACAATTTCCACATTACTAAAGCGATATTAATCGTCTCCCGAAACGATAGTTAAAACATTGAATTAAAAAGAAAAATTAAGCAAAGCAATGTGAACGTCGTTTTGTTGTTTAAGTAAACCGAGGGAAACCCTATGCTCTTTACCAATATTGGTCAGACATCTTTAGTTTACCCTACTCATCCTATCCTACCCACCGTGTGCAGCAGCGCCGGCCCCGCCACGGGATCAGCCAGCAGCAGCGCGCCCAGCTCGGACACGTGCTCGGGCGCGCGGGCCGCAGCTCCGCCCGTTGCCGTGCCGCCGCCGCCCATGCTGTCCTCGTCCATGTCCACGCTCGCTTCGCACGCCACCCCGCCCTCCACTAGCGACACCTGGTAGCAAAGACAATAAGAATAGAGTAAAAAATATGAAAAAATATTTGAGATTACTTATAATTTATTTTAATTATGACACTAACTACCCAAACATCCATAATATAAGATTGTAATTTTCAAATTAGTCAAATTTACAGACACGTTATTTTTATGAATTCCTGAATTCATATTTCGCAATATAAAAAATTTAATATATTTTTTATCAAACTGTATAATATACCCCCACGCAATAATTTTTTTTTTTTTTTGTAAATTGAGTCAGACATACTTTTAATACTTCTAAATATTCTCTAGTAAGATGGCGGACTAGCATATCTTCTAAAACTTCTTGCGATTCACTTCCACACTCCTCTTCCAGTTTACCAGACTCGTACAGCGACGTCACGTAGTCCCAACGTTGTGTTAAATGTACAACCACTGAAAATATAAATTAATTAAAAATATTTTCCATATTTTCTTACAATGTGTTTTTGTTTTTAGAATTATCAACAAGCAATGTCGATCACTATCTATTTAAAATTAACTTTATGTTTATTGACATCAAAATAAAATAATTTAAAGACATTTACGCGTACACGTAATACGTGTTGATATAATAATTTTAATATTTTTTTGTAAAATATAGCACGGTTGAATATTTAGGTAAATGCGTACTTGTGTATGATTGACTATGATGACTGCGTATATTAAATGTAATTTGCTAAAATTATTTAGTACTATAAGATCAAGGAATGGGGAAGCGAGTCAAGTATAAAGTGTAACTAACTGAGCGGCGCGGCGTGCTGCAGCAGCGGCAGCGCCACGTCGGCGTAGTGCGCGGGCGGGCAGTGCAGCAGCAGCGGGCGCAGCGCGGCGCGCAGCACGCGGCGCAGCCAGTGGTCGGGCAGGCGCGCGGGCGCCGCCAGCAGCGCGCCGCACACCGCGCGCGCCAGCCCGCCCGCGCCGTACAGCTCGCGGCCCAGCGACGCGGCCGCCGCGCCCACTAGCTGGCACACCTGTATACACAACGTAGTATGAAATATGTATTACGGACTCTTTTCTTGGTTTTACCTAGCCCTTTTTGGGTTACAGCAAAAGTAAAATTTAACAACAATATAAATCGTGGATATCAGAAACCACAAAAATAGTATCTTTATAATTCTTGTGAATCCTATCACAAGATGACGATTTTTTTCTTAAACAGAAAAATGTTCAGTTCAAACGAAATGAAACACAAATATCTTACTGGTACAGATAATAAAATGAAAACAAATATGTAAAGTTTTGTGACTTATAGATAATTAATTTGTTGTATAAAAATTATCAGTATTATTTATAAGTATGTATAGTAAAATCAAGCGTTACAAACAAGTATGTCGCTACCATTTAGATATAAGTTAAGCATGTATGAACATTAAACTTACATTATCGTGCAAAGTGTGCAAGAAGTTCTGCATTCTATCCTGCGGCGTTGTAGCTTGCGGCACTGAGAGCGGCGCTAGTGGAGTATCATCACGCATGCCCAGTAAGTTCCGCCTCTCAGCGGGCGGTGGTTGCAGTGCACGCGCATGCGCAGGGTGGCGCAGATTCACTGCATGTGGAGCGTGCAGTTCGTGCAGCGCGCGGCCCAGAGCTAGTGCGTGCGGGAACAGCGGCAATACATGTGCTGCGGCCGGGTTGCGCCAAACTGGGTTTCCGGATGGTGTGAGTCCGGCTCCGAACCCGCCACGGGCAGCTTTATCTGGATCAGCTGGCACGCAAGTACGTTTGACGACGCCGAGCGCGAGTGATAGCGCGTGGAGGAGTGTACGGCGAGCTCGACCGCGTTCCTCGTCCGCGTCCGTGGGCGGCGCGTCCAGGCCAATTAGCCGGGCTAGAGCTTCTGCGCTGGTGAGGTGCGCAGATAAGGCGGCCCAGCGTGCACTACAATCGCCCAACACCTGAAAGTAAAAATAATTGTGACAATTTTTGTCATGTCTCGTGATGTGTAGATATAAAAAATAAGATATGACATAAATTCGGCCATGTATCCATTCCATCTATTTTTAAAGGTCTTTTTTAGTAGAAACAATGATTATAAAAACAATTCATATGCAAAACAGTGGAATGTAGTAAAATGCATATAGCACAATATATGATTATTTTTATCCTACAGAACAATTATTTATCAGCTTATATCTACAGGCTGGAAATTTTCTATGGGCCCTGGAGGGAAAGTACTTAAAATACTGGAGTTAGCACTATTTCTTTTTAACACGCTTTTTTAAATATAAAGGAATGTTATCAGCAAAATTTGCTATCTCCTGTATTTTAAGCCCCATCCACACGTTTGACAAACAATGGCGAACAGCCAACAGTGAACAGCAAACACCGACGTGTGGATGGGTGTTTGTCGTTGTTTGCCTGTTTGTGTTGGGCAGTGTTCGGCATCGGTATCGGTTTTTTTTCCAGATCAAAGGATGCATGTTTGTTTGTGTTGGGTGATTGTGGTTGGTGTTTGGGACTTCGTTTGCTGTTTGCGGTGTTTGTGACAAACAGCCAGCGTGTGGATGTAGCATTAAGTATATCCACCCTGTATAATTATATATAAGTACCTGTGCGACAAGCGCGCTCTGCCGCTCGTAGCAGCACAGGTGGTTGGAGACGAGCAGCAGCGCCTCCTGCAGCGTGACGCTCTCCACAGCGCTGAGGTCGGGCCGCGCCAGCGCAGCACGGCACATCTCGTGCAGCCGCGGGAACACCGGCAGCAGCAGCAGCGGGTACTGCACCAACAGTCAACATGTTTAATTAATACACCACTTATTTTTTTACATTTTTGGCCATGATCTGATTTATATAATTTACTAGCTGCTTAGCATGATGATATATAGCCAATAGCCTTCCTCGATGAATGGGCTATCTAACACCAAAATAATTTTTCAAATGTAAACCAGTAGCTCCTAAGATTAGCGCGTTCAAACAAACAATTTCTTCAGCCTTATAATATTAGTATAGATATAGATTTATTATGACACTTTTCAACAAATATTAATTTAAAGTTATCAACATAATAAGACAGATAAATTATATAATTCAGAAGTGATACGAATTTTTCATTTTAAATCACGAACAATAAAAATATAATGATTGTTTGATTTTCATCAATTCATCTACAGAGTATAATTCAATTAAATCTTTTCCTGTCTCTCTGTTTTATGAATTTTTTTAAAACAGTTACCAATAATTTCAGTTACCTTAGAGCCGAGTTTTACGAGCAGACCGGCGGCGTGTCTGCGCACGTTCTTAACAACACGCGCACCGCGGCCCTCGGGCGGCGCGCCTTCGTACACCAACGCCGCGAAGATCTTATCCAGCACGCGTGGCAGCAACTCCGCACCCGCGCAACCCACACTTGGCCCTGGATATGATAAATTATATTGAATTACTAGTTTAACGCCCGCGGCTTCGCCCGCTTTGTCTAAAACCTAATAAAATATATACTTAAACCTTCCTCTTGAATCAATCTATTAAAAAAAACCGCATCAAAATCCGTTGCGTAGTTTTAAAGATTTAAGCATACAAAGGGACATATGACATAGGGACAGAAAAAGCGACTTTGTTTTATACTATGTAGTGATGTATCTCGTACTATGTTCGGTCATCACCATAGAAATCTAAATAACAAGACACTAGAAGTCGTAAGGCTAAGCGCGCACCACGATTTTAATTTTTGCGACACGATTTCAAAATCGCGCTGTAGAAAATCGCAGAGAGTACGGTGCGCGCACAGCGATAATTTAATAGTGATCCTTACTCACTTTCATCATGGATTTCGTACAAGTTGCTTGTCTTTATTTACTACTTCGGAGGATAAGAAGAAAAAAAAAAGAAAATTCGTCTATATTGGACTTATTCTTTTACAGCGGATAGAATTGTTTAGCAGATAGAGCTATTATACAATGAAAATTCCGCCAAAAGGCCGCCCTTTGTGCTTTTTTATTTTTTTTATTATTGTAACCTTTATGTATATTTTGTTTCTTGTACAATAGTGTTAAATAAATAAATAAATTCAAACCTTTGACAGATTACTGAATTTATGTTTACCAAACAGTACCTACCTATACCACTACGATGTTTACTGTTGGACAGACGAAGCACAAGTGAAGTGCCGGCCGGGCCCGAGTGTGCGATTTTATTATCGCAGTGCGCGCGGTACCATACAATTTCATATTCTGCATTTCATTTTCGCGACAATCGCGTCGCGAGCAGTCGCAGCAAAATGTGACAAATCACAATTTTAAAATCGCTGCGATTATTTAATCGCATGTGCGCGCATTGTCATAGTAACTCATACGTTGTATTTCTGCGATAAAATAATCACGCTGCATAAAGTCGTGGTGCGCGCTTAGCCTAAGCGCGCGTGACATTGTCGCCGCTCAGATGGTTACCATACCACAAGTGCGTTCGTCGCTGTTCAGTTGCTCTAGAGACGTGCGTGTGTAAACATGGTGTGTTTCAGCATTTCCCATTGCGGAAATACTTCCACAAGTTGTAATTATACTAATAAAGGAATAACATCTCATCGGTAAATATTTTTTTTTAGAAATAATGCCGTTTTTCCTTAAAATTAAAGAATATTTACAAGTATTACGAGTGTCACCATAGTAATCGAAATAACAATGAATGACACAGCCGACCATTCTTATTATCACGTTTAACACAAATTTCAACCTTATTTCTATGAGTTTATGTTCAAAGTTATATCTATTGAAAATTGACAACCTCTGGTGTAGAAAAGCCGAATTTTTTCGTATTGGAGCAAAAAGAAACAAAACGTCTCATATACTTAGGGATGTTATTCTAAAATAAACCGTAAATTCGTGCGTTAGGATACATATTAAAAAGCTTAATTTAATATTTAAGTTAGTTTTCACTAAAATCAAGCTGTCCAATAAAAGGCATAGTTTACTTGTGTGTATTGTTTAGCTATCGGTTTAAATGTGTTGATTTTGGCGACAGCGGTTTTCATACGAATTATGACATTATAGCACTTCTATGTGTCTTGTTATTTAGATTTCTATGGTCATCACATACACAATTTGAAAAAATGAACAGAGGAAGAAAAGTATGAAAAAAAAAATACTTTCTTTTTGCATATTTCTACGTTAATAACATGTGAAATACTTATCAAAAAATATATTCACAAATAGTCCCACTCATTTAAACATTTTTAACTACTAAATGAAATAAAAATTCACAAATAGTTCATAATAGCACAAACTTTTCACTACTAAATGATTGCATGTTACGATCGAACACATACATTTTGCTAGTACAATAAGCGGTGCCACTCACCGGCCAGCTGGCTGTACGCGCAGCTGAGGAACACGAAGAGCGCGGATATGAAGGAGAGCAGCAGCGACAGCAGCAGCGGCGCGCGCGGCTCGCTCGCCACGCAGCGCTGCAGCAGCCGCAGCCCCTCCGCCACGTTGGGCCGCGGCTCCGCTTGCAGCAGCCGGGACAGCACCACGTCCAGCACCTGAGTACATACAACAGATAAACATAGATAAAAGCGTTACCCTCATAGATAACTACAAACGCAGAAGAAAAAAGAGCGTGTGTGCCGAGCGCACATGTCAGAAGTGAACTTCTTTGACAAAATTCAAAGGTACCGAAATCGTCGTCATACTCAATTCAATTTCAATTCAATTTTATTTTATGAATGGCAGTGCTGCGTTGCCACAATTTTGCCAATGTCACGTTGTGGATAGTTTTACATTTCATAGATTTATAAGAAGCTCAAATGTATCAGTCAAGCGCAGATATCTACAACAAAAAACAAATGACACACACAATATATAAAAATTACCAACACCAAGTTAATTTAATTGTTATAAAGGACGAACAGTAAACTAATTGAATAAATTATAACATAAAATCTAAAATCTATAAACCATATTTGGACGCTTGATATTCATAGTTTTATTTTGTTAGTAATAATAAATTTAGACATAACATAAACAAATCGAGTACTAGTTAATGAGAGAAGGGATTTCATGTTAGTAGGACGAGGAACAGTAGGGGGAAGGTTATCATATAGGGAAGAGTTCTTTATACAGTTAAAAAAGATATGATCCGTCAGCTTCATTAATACCACATTCACAAATTGAGTTGTCCCTCACCCTGATTTTAGCTAGATGCACTGGAGTACTTGCGTGGCCTAGTCGAATACGACAGATCGTAGAGGTAACACATTTGGGGATGTCCTTATATTTAAAAAACCATGGTTTTGGAGGAATCTCTTTTTGTATAGAGCGGTAGAATTTGCCCTTACTTCTACTTGACGTAGACCAAAAATCCGTCCATGTTTCAAAGAGTCTAGGCCGCGCAAGAGCAACAATGTCGTGTGAGTAAGTAAGGTCATGAGTCTCTGATGATATATTAATGGCTGCTTTAGCGCACCAGTCGGCGGACTCATTACCTGTGATACCACTGTGTCCAGGAATCCAAGCCAAGGTAACATCTATGTCATTTACTTTACACTCTAACAGGACTTCTTTTAATTTAATAATTACAGGGTATTTCACCTTTGACCGAAATTGATTGGAAGTCAATGCCTGTAAACAACTTTTGGAGTCTGTGAAAATAATCGATTTAGTCAGCTTATGAGAAAGGACATAGAGTACCGCTTCTAACAGAGCTAAAGCCTCGCCCACAAAGGTAGAAGTAACTGGTGGGCATTTACGGCACAGCATGATAGCAAATATTGGCATCCAGACAGCTATACCCACGTTTTCACTATCAGATGTTTTTGAAGCATCAGTGAAAATTGGGGTCCATCCACTCCAATTCTCAGCTAAAATGCTGTTGAATTTATGATTGGCGTCGGGGGATTGTTTTAAAATATTAAAAAATTCAATATTCGGGCGAAAAAGAAGGGATTCAAAAGGAGAGCAAAAGATAGGATTGGAGGGGGATTTATACAAAGTATAGGGTAATGCTAAAATGAATGAGTAGGATTTTAAGAGGGGGAACGATGAATTATTGTCAACTAAACTGTGTAAAGTTTGTAATCTAGCAAGGAGGGGATGGGAAGAATTTTGAAAAAGTTTCCAAATAAATCTATCACACAAGTACTGTTTCCTAAAATGAAGAGGGGGGTCACCGGATTCTATTTGTAAGGCGTTAATTGCTGTGGATCTCATAGCACCCAGAATAATCCGTAAGCATTTAGATTGGATTTTGTCCCAAATTTGATTGCCGGACTTATTACATGGTTCCAATAAAAATGACGCATAATCAAAGTGGCTACGGATCACAGCATTATACAGAAGCTTCTGAGAGAAAGGGTGCGCGCCCCAGCTAACTCCAGACAGCGCACGCAAAACGTTAACTCCTTTCTCACATTTCCCAGCAATGTAATTTGAATGGACTAAACCAGTCATTCTGGAATCTAAATATACTCCTAAAAATTTTATATTATCATGAAAAGGGAAGGGATCATTTTTATAAAAAAGGTTTAAAGGAGGAACTAATCTTTTGCGGGTGAAAATTACACAGGAGCTTTTTGAGACGGATAAAGATAGGCCATGTGAATGTAACCACTCATGTAGGTAGTAAAGCGCACTATTTAGATTACATTCTATTTCAGATATAGAAGATGAACTGCAATATAACGCAATGTCATCGGCATATTGTAAGATGTTGCAAAAACTATTGACAGATGACTCCAAATCATAGGTGTACAAGCTATATAAAAGGGGACTTAACACAGATCCTTGCGGGAGACCTTTCCAGATGGATCTAGGAGAACTTAAAGATCCATCAACTCTCACTTGGATTGATCTGCCCATAAGGAGATTGCAAATGAACCTTGTTAACCTCTCGGGGATACTCAGCTGATGCAGTTTTTGCCTGAGTATTGGAAGAATAACGTTGTCATAAGCACCTTCAATATCCAGAAAGACTCCAGCAAGGAATTGCTTTTTTTTAAAGGAAATTTGGATGTCAGTAGTGAGGATAGCAATACTATCTAAAGTGCTAAAGCCCTTGCGGAACCCAAATTGAGATTTAGCAAGGATATTGTCATTTTCAACAAACCATTCTAGCCGATTTTTTAATAAAATTTCTGTTATTTTACATAAAGTGGAGGAAAGGGCGATTGGGCGGTAACTGTTTGGATCTGATGGGTTCTTGTTTGGTTTAAGGATAGGGATTACAATTTGGGTTTTCCAGGAAGGAGGAATGAAGCCGGTGGAGAGGAAATAATTTACTAAATTAAGAAAGAATACCTTAGTCTTTTCTGTTGATTGTACTAAAAATGAGTAGGGAATATCATCAATACCAGGAGATGAATCTTTGAGTCCATCAAGGGCACATAAGAGCTCATCCATGGAAAAAGGTGAATCAAGGTTATTTGTAGGAGGAAGGAAGGAAGGTGAGGAGGGAAATAGGTCAGAGGCAGGGACGGTGGAAGGAGCTAATTTATTTATGAACTCATCTAGCCAAACGGAATTATTGTTAGAGGTTAAGGAAATTGAGGAATATGACTTTCTAAACTTTTTAATTTGTCTCCAGACTAGAGAAGGAGGGGTTTTAGGGGAGAGGGATTCGCAAAAATTGAGCCATCCGGAACGCTTTTTGGAATTAAGAATTCTTTTCGCATTAGCTGAAATCTTTTTAAAGTTCAGGAAATTTTCTGGTGTCATACTAGAAATGTATACTTTTTCCGCATCAGACCTTGGCGAACAATATCTGTACATTCCTGATCCCACCAAGGAGTAGCGGGTTTATAATGAGATGGTTTTTTCTGAGGGATATTAGCATTGGCAGATGAAAGGATGGAGGATTCAAACTGGGAATAAACAAGCAATACATTATTAAATGAAATAGGGGGAATAAGATTAATTTTATTCTCTAATGAGTATGAATAATTAGACCAATTAGCTTTAGACAGGTGAAATTTTAGAGAAGGAACATAATGGGCTTCGGGGATGTTATGGTCAAAGGAGAGGAGGATAGGAAAATGATCACTCCCATGGGAATCAGGGAGAGTGGACCAATTACAGGAAAGAGATAAGGAGGGAGAAGACAAGGACAAATCAACAACACTTTTAGGATTTTGGTTAGGTAAAACAATATGAGTAGGGGAGCCATTGTTTAAAATGCATAAGTTGAGATCATCAAACACTTCTAATAGAGATACAGCAAATAGGTCGGATTTATGGGAGCCCCATGAGGTGTGATGGGCATTAAAATCCCCCAAAATTAAAATAGGACGGGGAAGAGAGGACAATATATAGTACAAATCGGGGATTAAAGAGGAACAAGGTTTCGAGATATATATAGATAAAACAGTAAAATCAAAAATTTTTGCTGCAACAGCATTGATATCCTCACTATGATTGGGAATAGGGATTTGGGAGAAAGGGAGAGATCTTTTAATGATCAGAGCAGCACCGGCATAACCGTCGGCTCTGTCATTGCGCAGGCACACATAATTAGGGATGGTAAAACGAGTCTTAGGAACTAACCACGACTCAGATATGGCAAATATCACAGGGTCATATTCGTTAATAAGGCTTATGATTGAATGTTTCTTTGGTCTTACGCTTCTAGCATTCCATTGTATCAAGCTCTTCGGAGCCATTATTTAATCTAATAGTGTCAAGAATTTTGAATAACATTTCCTTCACGTTGTGCGGTAAGTCGACATCACTACATGTTTTAATGATGTCATAAAAGAATGTCAGGCAGGAGATGAGGACGTTGCTCTCTCTTTGAGATCTGGTAATTGGAGTAGTGCCTGATAAGGCACACCCATTTTGCGATTCTAGTTGGGGATCTCGAACAATGTCATTATGGGTTGCTTTATCATAGCCTTTTCCAAGAGGAGCTCTGGGGCGAGGCATAAAGAAAACGGTTTTCTTATAAGAGGAGGAGGTAGGGGGAGAGGACGGATTTTGAGAAGAGTACGTAATTGGAGAGGAAGGGATTTGACGGGTTGCATCAGCAAAGGATTTGCGGGACATGGGGAAACGTAGGGAAGCTTCGGAATAGGAAATGCTTTCCTCAGACATAATATGTTTTATATTTTTTTGTCTTGAGTATTCAGGACAAACTGGGTCAGTAGCTAGATGAGAACCTGAACAACTGATGCATGTAGCGGAGGACTCAGAGACATTACAATTAATGCCCTCATGTTCCTTGGTGCAGCGGAAGCAGCGAGGTTTTGCTCGGCATTGAGATTTAATATGCCCGAACCTGCAGCACTTCCGGCATTGTATAGTTGGAAGTTGGTATGTCTCAATGATTAGAGAGGATTTATAAAGGAAAACTCTGTCGGGTAATTTTTGTCCTTGTAAAGTAAGAACAACAGTAGTCGTCGGAATCCATTCAGTGGTTTCGTCTGTTTTTTTTTTTTCCGGTTGAGCCTTCTGGCCTTTAAAACGATTCCAAAACCTTGGGGAATCTCCAGAGCTTCTACACATTCTTGCATGGAAATGTCAGTAGGAACTCCTCTGACTATTCCCATGCGAGAAAAATTATAAGTTGGAATGGAGGCAGTAAGATTGTTATTACTCAAAACTGGATTATGGCAAAACTTGTTGGCGTCATCAGCATTAGAGAATTCAACAGAAACTCGATTCCTACCTATCTTTTTAATGCCATCACGTTTAATATTCTTAATACCATTAGTAACTAAAAGTTGGCCTACCTTTACAGATCTCAAAGTTGAACCAGAAGCAGGATCAGTTTCATTTTTACTTATGTGGACAAGGAATGGGCCCGTGTCTGCTTCAGAATACCTTCTTTCACTTTCAGATAACATAGGGTGAGTATAAACTGTCTGGATAGATGCCGCTATGGGATTATTATCCACGGAAGTTTTTTTTAATTTTGTAAGGTTTGATATATTATCATCCAAATGCCTTTTCTGAGGAAGGCGAGCCTGCACATTTTGGGAAGAATCGTTAGGATCAGGAGGATCCGGCGGATCCGGAGGGATATCCATACTTAGACTAGTTTACTTACCACTAAATACGATACACTACAACCACCACCAACAAAAACAAAGAAAAATCGTAGCTTGAATGAAATATACGCCAAATAGAAAACTAAAATGAAAAAATTTTCAATAACACGTGCGTTCACTACCACAAACAAGCATCGAACCCTCGTCATACTCTATGTCGTGACGGTATTGCCATGACATTTTACTCTCGACACTCCTAAAAAAGATTCACTTCAAAAAACACAACATAATCTGTAAAAAAACACAACATCCACACATAAAGCGAAAATGTCGAAATATACGCAATCAAAGGACGTCGGGTGACGTGTTCACTGTTCATGTGCTTTTGTTACACCTCGCCCCCGGACTTTTATCTTTCATTTGGCATTGTTGAATGTGATTTATGCAGATGCTTCTATACAATTTATTTGCAGGAAATAAGTCATTAACATTATAAGCATTCTATGCAAAAGCAATTAAGTTTGTTAATATTTACGAAATTACTAATTCTTATATTTTTTGGTATAATCTTTACCTGTGCAAGTGCTTCCCACTCTACATGCAATGGATGTGTCACATCCATAGTCGGCGGAGCTGACTCCAATTTGTCCAGTGCCGTTTGTGTCCACTGTTCCACATATGACCATGTCACTAAAGGTGCTGCTACCATACAGTACCTAAAAACGTACAAATAACAAAACGATTATTTCAAGATAGCTCTCCCACATAAAAATGAGCGTGTGTGCCGAGCAAACGTTTCAGAATTGAAATTTTTCAGTAAGATTTCCTTTACAGTTTACTCATTGATGTGACATGGCTTTGAAATCTTACTCTTAACGCTCTTAAAGAAGTTTCACTTTAAGTTTAGTCAAGTAATTTATATACTTTTACGCATGCTCACCTAAAGCTCTCCAAAATTTCGGTACGACAACGACTGAAGAAGATGGCAAACTCTTGTTCACTGTCATAATCCATACAAGCATATGACACTGCATCGTTTGAACCACTCACACGCGATGATGGATATGTTACCTGGAAAATTGATTATTTTTAAAATTGCTGGACTACTTAATATTAACAGAATGATAAAATAGCAGCTTTTGAATCACATTAAATTATAAACTATTTAAAAAATTAACTTTAGTAAGTATTTGTCTGTTTTTTTTTATATTCACTATTATTGTTTAGTGATATTGTCCCATTTTTTTCATCCATATTTAAAAAAAAGAGCTAGAGCGAGTAACTTGAATAAAATATCATTAATCCCTCCTTCTCTCCATTCCACGAAAATGAGCACATTATAATATGAAATCTACAAAAACTTATCAGGCCACCACCCTGTTTAAAATATGTATGTATGTGGACATACCTTAAGAATTTTAGGCACAGCGGCGTGCAGCCACCGCGGCAACACTTGCAGCACGTGCGGCAGGCGCGAGATCTGCTCGTGCTTCAGGAACGCCAGCCACAGCGAGTTGGCCGTGTGCGCGAGTGTTAGCGACGCGTGCGATGTTAGTAACAACGCGCTTTCCAATAACACGGGCAGCCAGCGTTCAGAGTTGGACGCAAAGTTCCATAGCGAGGTCAGCTGCTGCGCGAGACCTGCTAACACCTGTTGATATAACATGAGTTATTGTGCGTGATTAGTTAATGTATTATTGTATTAATTAGTTAGATTTGAAAATGAAAATTACAATAAAAATTGAATATATGGAAAAATATTGTGACTAGTTTATAATTTTTTTTTGTATGTCAATAGTTTATGAATAATGAAGATACAAATTGAAATATTTGATGCAATAATTATGAGTAGAACACCTGTGAAAGTTTCTTCAAAAACAGGTAGTGGTTTTCATCCATTGCAGAAATACTCGACACGGCTGCACGATGAATGCATGAGATTGCATCTTCACTGAATAATATCATAAGTGGTTTGCGCTCTTTTGTCTGAAAAATCGTAATGAATCAATAATTTTTTTTTGTATATGGCTTTAAAACTTTATACAGCAGATACAATAATAAACTTACAGAGCCTTTCCTATTCACAATTTGTAGCAAGCATTCAGCAGCAGGCAACTGGAATACATCATCTTGCAGCAAAATGCATAGAATTTGTAGTAGGCGTCCATTGTTGGTCACTACATGATTTGTAGATACCCATTCCACAAATCCTGTCAAGGTTAACAGGACCACCTAAAAGTATTCAAATACATTAAAAACCTATTATAAAATGTTGATTAAATATATCATTAGTAATTAAATCTGTAAACTACTTTACTTGTTATAGATAACAACTTATGTAACAACAAATATTGCATAATCCAAGTCCTTGGTTATATATAAAATTTGTCTTTATACTATCAAAATATACACAAAAATCTTGAAATAAATATATACCTGCACAACTCTACCATTGCTTGCGGCAGCATTATAATCCCCTGCTGCTGTCTTCTCTCTAAACTCCTGCACATGCAACTCTATGAGACGCATGAAAAAGGCAAATATCTCTGCCATATTGCTTGTGAGGGCCTGGTAGATGTCTTTCCGTCGTTGGTGCTGCTCCAGTGTCTGTAATTCATAAAATATAAACAATGGAAACTTTTAAACATTTAAAGAAACCTTAAAAAATGACTACATACAATAAAACTCTAATATGTATAAGAAAAATATATTAGTATTCATATTTTTAATTGTAACAAGTCATTACAATGGCATTTGCCGGACTTGTTTAATTATTTGCATAACAATACTACAGTTAAAAACAGTACATAGTTTCATATCTAATAACTTACTTGTAAAGTAGCAACATCTTCAACAAGTCTCAGAAACACATGCAGCACAATTTGAGTATGCAAATGCCCTCTAGAACAGGCATCACTGAGCTCAGATAACAATGTGGGCCATTGCTGAGGCCACTCTCGTTTAATCATTTCCACGATCACACGAGCTAAGGCATCATTCAAATGCCCCGTCTCCCAACCACCCATGTATAACAATTTCATGGCATTTTCCTACAATGAAGGAAAAAATATTTAGATAATTTTAATTTGTGTAAATTCTTATTCATCAAAGATAAATTAATAAATATAAAGACCTTGATAAACAACTTCTCAGCTTGAGTTATTTGGGTCCACCTATATTTAACTGTGTGTTCCATGAGCTGCAGACCAAAATGCTTGACCACAGGAGAGTAGTGGGCTGTGCTCGCCAACAGTAACCCAGCTTGTGCACACCATGGAGAGTTTTCTTTAAAACTGAAAAGTATAATCATTGTGAATTCAACTTTAAGTAACTTTTTTTTTTCTCAAATGCAACAAAATTTGATTGCATCTCTTGTAATAAAGGCCTGTATAACAATCTTAATATAATATATTTATACTAATATAATATTCGACCATACCTCTCACATGCATTATAAGCTTGATTTCTTGCTTCATGTGCAATAGTAGGGTTAAGAGTCAGCTCCACAGCACGGCTCAGTTCATCAGCTATGAGGGCCACCTCCCCAGCCACATCGGTTCCATTTGCTCCCATGTTCATTGTAGCTTGTCTTTGCTGTACATTAATTAAAACCTATGTTCAACGACAGCAATTAAGAATTTATGCAAAAGGCATAAAACAGCTGTTAAATGCATGATGACATATGAATGCAATTTATTGTTTTAGTCGATCATGAATAATTTATCTATAAGTAACATAATTATTGTCTTACCTACAGTTTCCAATAAAATCAACCCCATAGAATAATATTTCACTTCATATTTTTTTCGTATTTCAAAACTGCAAAAAAATTGCAAATATTTTAGCAAACAGAACAAAATAAAAGAACACTCAATGGCATGCACCGGGTGTTGTTTAGGTGTGAAATAAACAGATAAATTACATTTTATGGTGTAATTAAGTAAAATGTGATTATTTTTTGTCATACTCTAAAATAACTTGCATTAATACGACAAAAAAAGAAATAAATTATGATCAAAACATTGAAATTACCTCGTGTTGAAAAGAATCAGAAAATATTTCCATAGACACGTTCAAATCAAATTCATTCAAAGTGTTGCCACATCTCAAAAAAGACAAGGTGGACCAGTGAGGTCACTGAGGTGGACAGAAAGAAATTTCAAATCGTGAAGATCTATTCGAGATATATTTTGTGTATCTATCCCAAGTACCTAAATAAGAAGTAAATAAGTTTGTGTATATATTATTTAAATGCTTGATATGGCTCAAAAAGTAGTGTATTGATTTATGATACATTTATCGTTTTACTTAGGGCGCTGGTTTTCATTTGAAATTGCCTGAGGAAATTGCACTCAGATGCTCAGAAGAAAAAAGATTAGTCTCTGTGGTCTATGGTTTTTGTTTTGAATTCAAATGTGATTCAAACTGGTGAAGATACAAATGTTTTCAATTTTCAAACGATTTAACTTACATTGTTTTCAGTTCTTCGATTTACACGACAATTTTATTGTATGTAGCGAATTGTTATTTTTGATAATATTATTGAGTGATTGAAATCTTGTAAGATATTTTTTTTATCATGGAATGTGATACATTCACTTGCCTGGATCCGTGTTTAGAAAAACATTTAAAGGGTCACCGTAATACTATCACAGCTTTATTTTATAGTCCTAATGAACAAAAAATAGCGAGTAGTTCAACAGACAACAGCGTTTTAGTAAGTGAAAAATAATATTTAAAAAATACTGCCATTTTTCTGAAATATTTAAGAAATATATATGTTTCTTAGCTATGGGATCTGTCTGGTAAAAGTGGCCGAAGTTATCGTTTCCTAGGACATGATGAAGCGGTGACGGATGTAACATTTTCTCCATCTGGAAAGTATATGGCCTCAGCATCTCGTGATAAAACTGTAAGGCTTTGGGTGCCTACAGTAACTGGGAGTACAGGAATGTTTAAGGCACACTCGCAAACTGTTCGCTCAGTTCAATATAGTCCTGATGGTAGTAAGGTAAATATATTTATACATACTTTACATATCTTATAATAAATTTGAAAATAGATGATATACATAGAAATGTGTAGTGCATTACATTGTGAATAAAATGTGGCACAGAATAGTTCCTATGGTAGAATAAAGAACATCATTTTTTCCTTGTATTTCTAGATAATAACAGCATCAGATGATAAAATAATAAAGCTCTGGTCCAGTGACAAGTACAAATTCCTAGCATCACTTGTTGGTCATACTAACTGGGTGAGACGAGCTATTATGTCTCAAGATGGATCTATCATTGCTTCATGTTCAGATGATAAAACGACAAAACTTTGGAATCCTGAGACTGGAGAATGTATTCATACTTATAAGGACCAAAAAGGCCATGGGATGTATTTAGCGTGGCATCCTTCTAGTTGCTATGTCACAGTTGGCACCACACAAGGCAATATTAAACTTTATGATGTAAGAACACATACTCTAGTGCAATATTATAGGTAAATATCAGTCTGTGTTATAAAAATGAAAAGAGGATTCTTCTTTTATGTATCAAAAATTTGTACACAAGACACTTGCTATGTGATTTTTTTTATTTAATTTCATTAAAACTAATAAGAATTTATAATTTCAGCATTCACAGTGATTCAGTCAATCAACTTTGTTTTCATCCTAGTGGCAGTTATATTTTAACTGCAAGCAAAGATGGAACAATGAAGGTAAACAAAAATATGTTAATCTTTATCTGTTTTTTAAGTCAAATCATCAAATGCCTTATGTGTTTGTTATATTTTCCTTTCAGATATTAGATCTCCTGGAGGGACATCCACTGTTTACTTTAAGTGGACACACCGGTTCAGTTAATGCTGTTAATTTTTCACCAAGTGGCAATGGATTTGCATCAGCAGGAGAGGATAAGCTAGTAAATATTTAAATTAATATTTTATGTATAAATATTCATTTATTTATGAGTCAATTCTTAATAACAATAATTAAAAACAATATTTTCAGGTGTTCCTCTGGAAAACCAACTTTACGCAATTGGCTAGTGATATTAAAGAAAATGTTGAACATAATTCTATGCTCACTCCAAAATCACAAAATTCTAAAATAACCACTACATCTAAAGGGAAAAGTCAGGTTATCAGTAAAAGATAACTAATATAGACTTAAGATATGTAATGTAGTGTAAAAATTATAGATTATTGTAAGTAGTTTTTCGAAATTTTAATTTATTATTATAATACAGGCATGTACACTCAGCACAGTGCAAACAAAGTACAACCTAGCATTCAAAAAACTTGAATTTCAAGACAGTTGTGATCTAATTAGAAAGTCTATATAAACATTTCTTAATATGTAAAGCAGGGAGCGAAGATATGGTATCAATGCTATCACAGCAATAAGTACCCTGTTACTACTTTTTCACATTTGGATGATTTTAATGACACTATGGAAACAGTGGTTAGTGATATACACGGACCTAATGCTCACAGTACTTTGGTAGAAAATCCTAGTCAAGCAGAATTATTGAAT
The DNA here is from genome assembly GCF_905220415.1 of Colias croceus. Taxonomy (NCBI): domain Eukaryota; kingdom Metazoa; phylum Arthropoda; class Insecta; order Lepidoptera; family Pieridae; genus Colias; species Colias croceus. Next base: position 3,070,220 of record NC_059541.1, on the reverse strand, counting down.
TCTCAAGATAACACTGGAAGACAGGATACAGGATCTCAAATAAAGGAATCAAATGAATGTTCAAACAATGTAGGACATGCCAGCCACATCCCACGATTACCACCTACTAGAACCACTTATACGATTCCATCAATTGTAAATAAGTCAGCTGATGCAATTAATGAAAATAGCATTTTTGGTATGATTAAATTAGGTGACAATGATGTTTGCTACACAAGTGGTACGATAGAGTGGGTGGGAAGAAAAAGAAGCTTTCCAATTAACAGTGGCTTTAAAGTACTTAATGAACACAATATAAAAAATACTGAGCCTTCATTGAAAAGAGTTAAGAAGCTCAACAGAACATACACTTGTGGGACAGACGAGTTCAAAGAATGTGACTGTGGAGATGTACTACCAACTGTAAATGCAATTGTTGATCATTTAAATGCACTTCATGAGGCAGTGGATCTTGTTGATTTGAGATTAAATACCATTGAGGGTGCTATTGGAAGAAGTGGATAGATAGATTTTGTTTCAATAAATAAAAATATATATTTGAACAAAATGTATATTATTTATATATGTATGTAGAAAATACTGTATAGACACTATGGTTATATAGTCTTTGAGACATCAATTTTATAAAATTTACATTTACACTTAAACTAAACATAATAATTGTTAAATATAACAACATAAAAAAACTTTATTGTGTAACTCTCCATGACTCATTAAAAACCGATAAGAATGCAAAACTCCTGCAAATATGATTAGCTATGCAATATTTACAACATAACATTAAAATAATAATAATATATTGACACATAATAACATCACATTTTTAACCTGCCTTAGTTTATTATGTAAAGAGACTAATTTTAAATTACTGTTTTCCAACATATTCTGTCTTCTTTCCAGTTTTCTTGATAACTTCGAGAAGTTGGTCTGCAGTTAGTGTAGAAGTAACCAATACTTTCTGCTCAGGTAAACTTATTGATATGTCCTCAACTCCTTGACCTTTTAATCTATTAAGAACTCTTTCAACTGCCCCAGAGCAACCCTCGCATGTCATTTCAACATTGAAAATGTGCACCTTAAAAAAGACCATTATTTAATTATTGTATGTATGAATTTATGCATGATTTTCATGATTAATAACTTAATTTCTTCTAATCATTTGCTTACCGACGACATGATGAGATAAATAGCAAAAGGATGTAGTATTTTCGTAAAATTTTATACAAGTTTATACAATTTTACCCCGGCTTTGCTCGGTTTCAATCATGAATTGCTTTCTCAAATTGAAGTATATCAAGAATATATTGATCCTCTTATCACACAAAAATCGTAATTTATGAAGGGTGTTGAACTTTATCGCAAGATAATACACGTTGACAAAAACTATACACAACAATATAACATTATCGGTTTATATTACATACTACATAGATCAACATAGATAATGTATCCACTATCCATAGCAAACGTAGACAGAGAAACTAAAAGGCCCTACTCACGGTTCAACACAACCCACAATCTGCTGACACAATTTGTTGAAGTCGCGATTGAGCGTTCTCTACTCACGATTCATCCAACCCTCAATCTGCTGATACAATTTCATTCCGCGATTGCTTGCCACAACGTGTGCACGTCACGTTGATGCCTGGCCTGATGCTAAACCTCAACGCAATAATACGCATTATTAGTGGATATACTAATTTATGAAATATAAGATAATTATCTTTGTAAAGCTTGTATTTTTTCCAATTTTATTGATAGATTTCAAGGGCTATAAAGTATAAACGGCTATAAAATATAAACATCTTCCTCAAATATGTAAAAATGTCTTTCCCGCGTTTATCTCAAAACCGCCATTTTGCGATTACTGCGCAGCGCGATTGAGCCGAGATTGGAGCAATCACAATACTCACGTTTCAACACGCACACAATCTGCTGAGACAATTTGTCGGGTTGCTTCCGCGCCGATCCAATACACAACATGTTGGGTTACGCCCCCAACGTGCCCTCAACTATACTATTCACGACACAATCTGTCAGCTCGCTGCAGATTGTGTCAACAGATTGTTACTGAAATTGAATCGTGAGTAGGCTACTTTATAACTATTTATCCATAGAGTCTAAACAGTTTAATTATTGCCATATAAATTTTCGAAATAAAAAGCCACATGTTCGCCAGACACTAGTTTTGTTGCAATTAGTTTACCTATTATGTTTTAAAAGCTCCCGCTATCAAATAAAGTAATATTATTTTGTGAACTCAACAAAACGTACCCATATTATGATTGTTATTTTAGCGGTAGGCCCCCTGTGGACATTTATAATACCTACCAATACCTATATACCCTATAATACCGATGTCAAATCAAGAAATCATAGTACCTAGTCCCGTCGCGTCGCTCGTAGCGTAGATAGAGAATATTATGGTGGGTACAGACAGGTGGAACATAACATGCAATGAAAGAATTCACCGTACTACACATTGCTGCAATGTATCATGAAAGTTTGGACGTCTTGTGCGCGCGAAATGTGCATTCCACGCGCATGCTACTAGCATTACAAGCCGCGCGCGGAGCGATCCGTGATTTGTCGGTTTTTCGAACGAACACAAAGGGGCAAGGAACACGAACGCGGGAGGTTCGTAGTGAATGCGCGTTAAGAGCGCGCTATGCGTCCACGCTTGCAGCGAACATACAATGAAAGGCAGAATTATACATTTCATGTTACGTTTCACCAGTCTGTACACACATTTACAAGCCGCGCGCGAAGCGATCCGTGATTTGTCGGTTTTTCGAACGAACACAAAGGGGCAAGGAACACGAACGCGGGAGGTTCGTGGTGAATGCGCGGTATGAGCGCGCTATGCGTCCACGCTTGCAGCGAACATGCAATGAAAGGCAGAATTTTAAATTTCATGTTACGTTTCACCAGTCTGTACCCACCTTTACAGTTTAAAAGTCCCGTTGATGTAATGTCTGTGAAATTCTTATTCCGAGAATTTTTAAATACATTTTCGTATTAACACTAAAATATAAATAATGACCATGATTAGAATATTCAAATATCTGATATTTGAATACCTATTTTTTTAATATAGTGTAGCTGTAGGTCATTGACCTATACAATGATGAATGATTCTGCTGTCTGCAGTACCCTCAGACATTTTTTCGGAAGTGTATATATTCAATTTATGATTTTTTTTATATAATTAATCTTATTTATGTGGAAAAATAAAAACATAATTTTTTTTTCAATAAACCTTTCTAATATTATGTTTTAGAAATATAATTGTTAATCTGTACTCAGAATTCAGATTAAAGTAGCCTACTCACGATTCAATTTCAGTAACAATCTGCTGACACAATCTGCAGTGAGCTGACAGATTGTGTCGTGAATAGTATAGTTGAGGGCACGTTGGGGGCGTAACCCAACATGTTGTGTATTGGATCGGCGCGGAAGCAACCCGACAACTTGTCTCAGCAGATTGTGTGCGTGTTGGAACGTGAGTATTGTGATTGCTCCAATCTCGCAGTGTTACCAACTCTCAAAAATATTTATCCCTAAAGTTTGTGTCAAAAACTCCTAAAAACGCCTAAATTATTCAGTTGTCCCCCTAAAAAAACATACAAATATAAATTCATGATGATTTAGAAATAATATGCTGTAATATGTTTCAAAAGTCTTTTTATTACAAGTTATTTAATACATAAAATATTTCGTCTTCATCTGAAGATTCAGCGTTTTTGAAATCATACATGTTGAATAAATTTAACATTTTATTGGATGGATTAAAATATGTTGTACAAGATCCACCATTTCGATTTAATGTAAATCGGACCATCATGATGCTTTGCAAAATTTTATTTAATTACGTACTGGATGTCGCTATGAGTCGCTAGGTCAAGAAATAAATATTAAAACTAGTTATGTAATTATCAATTTAAAAATATTAAACAGTCAAAAAAAAATCCCTAAAAATACCCCTAAAAATTTCAGACCCCTAAAAAATTCCTATCTCACTTATTTACCCCCTAAATCTGGGGGGAAAACCCCTAAGTTGGGAACCGTGCAATCTCGGCTCAATCGCGCAGCCGCGTTGCGGCTGGGAGTCACTTATGAAAAAGTGTAACGCTCGGTAACGTTACGATGAGTCACCGAAAGAGGCACGCGGGCATGGTTAGCCCGCCTAAGAGCGAGAGAGACAGACATAAAAAGTCGTTGTCACGTAAAACTTTCGCCCGTATACCGACTTTACAGGCAACCAATTATTTTTATTTTTGTTACATTTAAAGATCATCTAGAAAAATCTGCTTCTTCTAGAGTTTCAGTACCTATGTGAAGAATAAATTTCTGTGATAGAAATTTTGGTGTGCATTGTGGTTTGGGCATATTTAATGTAAAACCATATTACTTCACAAAATTAATTAAAATACGTCAAGCTAGAAGCTACCCGCCGCGGCCGCAGCGTAAAGCGTTGCCAATACGTAGGTACTGACAATTATTGTTTTTGTACACAAATACAGAATAAACATATAACCTTTTGAATCATCAAATCATACTTTATATCAATAGTAATAAAGTTTATAATCAAAAATATTCAAGAAATAGACAAACAACGGAGAATTCCCGAATGTTCGTTGAAACAACATGACACAAAATAAATCTTCCTAGTGGTTGAATGTCGTACCTTACCACTAATTGAACTCATCTAAACCACTAGGAAAATCCACCAGCCACTAAAACCAATATTTGTCCGCTAAATGGGGGTCAAGCTAATCAGCTAAACCACCCAGATCTAGTGGAAATTCCACTGAGTTGGCAACACTGGTCATCAGATTGAGGGTTGGATGAATCGTGAGTAGAGAACGCTCAATCGCGACTGCAACAAATTGTTTCAGCAGATTGTTGGTTGTGTTGAACCGTGAGTAGGGCCTTTAAGTTTGACAAATTGGTTAAATTGAGATCGACATCTGGAATCACTATTATGTGGATTCTAGTTAGCTGTGAAATACATTCCCTGGCTAGGTATCTGCAGCCGCTTTTTCAGTGATATCCAAAAATTTTATCATTAAATTTAAATGCAAATCTCAGTATGTCGCTCAAAGAAAGTCTCAAAGAGCTGGGCTGGTGAGTAGAATCTACCAATGAATGATACACCAATTGGACTTCACAATTTTAACATATACTAACAAATTCGTGATTCTTACAGGTACCTGAGTGACGAAGGTGTGGACACTATCAGTGAAAATGGAAAAATACAGGATGTACAGCTTCTAAGTAAAAAAGCATTAGATGTGAGTGTTTCGAGATTCATATTCATTTAAAAGAGCTGGAAATAAAGCCAGCTATAAGCTAATTTATTAATGTTTTTTTTATTTGCAGTACGATTTGAGGGATATAGGCGATGCAGCTTTCCCTGAAGATTTTTTAAAAGATCCATCCAAATTAGAGAGCCCTGTTGTAATTCAGATACAGAAAGTTAGGAATGTATCTGCTCCTAAAGCTAATGAGGAATCAACATCTGCTCCTCGCATGTTGAAGTTGATATTGCATGATGGCAAATCAACATGTGCTGCGTTAGAAATAAATCCTATTCCTAATTTAACAATAAATACTCCACCAGGCACTAAAATACTGTTGAAATGTGAAGGTCTAGAAATATACCATAATGTTATCTGGTTGTCTCCCAATGTGGTCACAGTCCTAGGAGGAAAGGTATCTCATATGATTGAAAAATGGGAATTAAATAGAAGCCTTGCTAAACATACTCGAGGTAAATATTGTTTATTAGTATTTTTGAGGTTAGCTCTGCAATGGTTTATAATACATATTTTTTTATCTCCTTCATTTTTTTGTAGGTGGTGTTGATGCCGGTCCTCCACCGTGGATTCCATTTGGTCAAAGGTTAGAAGCTAACCCATTGGAAAAACAATTTAAAAGCCTACAAGAAGCAGCTAAGCAAGACAACCCAGAGTTTGAGGCTCAAAGAAAAGGAGCTATAGCTGAAGCACAACGGTTATCTGGTGTAAAGAAGGTAAGTTTAGTTCAAATTTTTATTTCACACATTTTTCTACTCTGTTAAATATTTTTATTAATCGAAATTATTTTCGAATTATTTTTAAGGTATTCGGAGGTGGAACAAAACCATTACTTGATGCAAATGTACAGAAGATTGTTGATGCTGGATTTACTGAAGAACAGGCTGAAAATGCTTTAAAATACACTAAGAATAATGTAGATCGAGCACTTAGAATATTGCAAAAGCGAGACAATTCAGAAAATCGTAATAAAGAAAAGCCAAAAGAATCTGAACCACCAAAACGAAAAGGGCGAAATAAAGACAAAGATAATAACAATGATGAGGATGTTATACCAGTGAAACCCTCTGGAAAAGTGTCCCTCTTTGACTTTTTGGAGGACAAACTTCCTAATGTTCCAGATAGACAACGTGACAGAAACAACCGCAGTGAAAACAATGCTCCATATGAAGAAAACCGCGAAAGAAATTATGGGAGTAGAGACAGAAATAATACCCGCCAGAATCCTCGAAATCAAGGCACAAGGCATGACGGCTCTCGACATCGATCAGACAACAGAGGTCATTATAATGACAACCATCCATCGCACCGAGATGAACGGAAATATCAAACCCAAGTAGAGACTCCACCTAGATTCCAAAAGAAATTTGAGGAAATGAATAAACAACACTCAAACAACCAATATGGCTATAAAAATTCATATAACAATCAACCCCATAACCAATACAATAATAGGAGAAATGATAGAAATTATAATAATGATAGTAAAATGCAACAACAGAACCAGCAACCTTATCAAAATAATAACATCCAAGGGATAGACAATTTAGTAGAAGCAACAGCTAATATGAATCTTATAAATCAGCAACGTCCCAATGAAGAAACACCTTCTCCACACACTTACCAAACACAAGAGCAATCTTATCCTAAACAGCCTTATCATCACAACCAGAATGTACAAGATTCCCAACAATATAGGCGAAATAATGATGTGCCAAAGTATCAGGATCAGTCATATCAGCGTCGACAGCAACCCAATGGTTATGTGGATCAACCACCTCAAAATGCTATGTATCCAAATGTAAATTATATGGCGAATATGCAAGGAGGTTACAATGGTCGACAATACGGTTATGGTGGAAGGCCACAAGAGTATAATACATTGCGAACGGGAGGTCCGTTTTTACCAGGCTCATTGCTCGGGTTTCAAAATGCAGCTGTTAATGAACAAGCCCGTGCGATGTTAGGTGTAGCTGATATTAATTGGAAAGTTGGGGATCGCTGCTTGGCACTATATTGGGAAGATAATAATGTAAGTTATTTATTTACTTGTTATCTTTTTATAATATGCATAAGTTTTGTATTAGTGTGATACGTTTTTTATATTATCTGTTTCTATTTGCAGTTTTATGAAGCTGAGATAACTGGTATATCAGCCAATACTGTAGTAGTCAAATTTTGTGCATATGGTAATCACGAAGAAGTCCTCAAGTCCAACTGCTTGCCTTATCCAAACCAAGGTAAGTCTAAAAATTTATATATAAATAAAGTTACATAGAAACATTGGTAATAAACCAAATGTTTTTATATATTGAAATCAATTTTGAACTTACACAAAATAATTTAATATCAGGTCATTATTTCAAGTCATATTATATTGCAAGATTAACTTCTAGAACAGCAACAAATACATGTTAAAAATAAACTTAAAGTAACATTATTACAACAAATAATTCTCCAAGCCTCATTCGTACTTATTTGTGGTAGACATTTGTTTAACAAGAGATTTGAATTAACTCATTGAAGAGTTGGTGTCAACATGCTGCTATCAACACTGTACTTTGCACAGTTGAGGATGCACATTAAAATATTCTCTTCTATGGAGCATCAAAATTTTAACATTTGGAAGCAACATTTTTAAACTGCTGTTGTCCATCAATTGTTTACCATGAACACGAGGCTCACACATTATGTATAACAATAAACATTTGTGCATCAGCGACGTCGGGCGGCTACGCGTCGCGCGGCGTGTTCCCCGCGCGGCGGCCCTAGTGGCGCGGGGCGGCGCCGCGGGCCCGCGCCCCCGCCGCCCTCAACCCCCCGCGAGACCCCGCGCTCGCCACCAGCTGACCACCATGTCTCCCCCTCACCCCCCTACCGCCAGCAACCCCCCTCGCCCCCCTGCCCCCGCCGGCCCCCCTCGCGCCCCTCTACCCGCTGGCCCCGCTAGCGCTGCACATTGACCGGCACCAGATCGACTATTGGAACGATCCAGAACGCATCGCGATGTTCGTCGCGACGTGGAACTATGAACGTGACGTTTTGCTCGAGAACGACTCTTGGGATCTCAGCCATTTTTAGTTGAATATTTTTGTTTTTTTTTGTGATGTACTGCTGGCCGTGTAGAAATGACGCTTAGAATGATATGAATATTCAGTGACCAAAACGACTTTCAATCGGTGTTGTTTGGCAGCTTTCTATGCGGCTAGTCTTTTATGTACTAATTTACTCGAAAATGTGGCTATTTTTGAAAAAAAGCTTCCAAAACACTTCCGTTTCCGATTTTAAGTTACTTATTTCACAAAAGTCTTTCTAATAAATGCTCATACAAGTTGAACTAATGGGATTCCTTTGTGGAAGTATTCTATGTTGGATGTCTTCCAGTTTCATATAATGAAATAAAAATGAATATAATGCGTACCATTAAATGTTGGTCATTGTACATGAAAAGGTTCCCATTTACCTTTGAGGTACGGATCCTTACACAGTTAAAGAACAGAAAGCATCAGGATTTTAACTCAATATGTTATCAAAGGTATAGAGAGTCAGTTCTCGCAAAATACGAGATGTCCGTAGATAGATACAAGACTGGAACCTTAGTTCCGAGTTGGTTCATGTTCCTTTCCCCTTGATACCTTTGGTCGAATTTTCTTAATGTCAACGACACTAAAAACCCAGCAACAACTGACCCTACAATTAATACAAAAATAATAATGACCTTTCGTCCACGGTCCACATATTTATTTCCAATAAGATTTAATTTGATCGTTTGTGAAATTCCATCGAAGGTAGCAAGGTAATACAGACTAAACCAACGAAATAGTAACAATTTGTACGATAATAACTTCACTACTAGTCTAGTGGAATAATGCTGGGACGAATTAAAAACTAATATTAAATGAATCGAACTGCTTAAAATTTCAGGCGCGTCCATAATTTTGGCGCGATATTGACTTGTGAGTTGAAATAGAAGTTTGCTGTAGCATTTCTTCATTTGTTATGAATAAAAGAATTACTTAAATATCTATTTCAGTTTAACCTCGAATTAAAAACTTTAATGTTCGCCTCCAAAAATATTTTAAACTTTCTCTGCTATAGTTACGGCAAACTTCATTTTTCATACTCGAAACAAAATTGTAGGTATTGTGTAGCTTCCGTTAAAGCTTTTTATACGTGATGTCGATGTCAATTTAATATTAATGTTGTACCAGATAAACCATTGAATATGGCACTATAACATTTATGTGTGTTAAGTAAAGTATTAAGCGAATAATGTTTGTGTTACCTTTAATTTGGTTGAAAAATTTTGTAGGTATGTAATTATTGCTCATTAGGTGTTACTGGTGTTAGACGTTGAAAACTATGTAAATTGTTATGGTTTTGTGTAATGGTGATAATGGATAGATTTTTCTAGTTATCTCGTATTTATCCGTTTAGTAGAATAATAAAAGCGCTTCTAAAAGAAGTTGAATAAAGAAATATTAAATTTTTAAATTTCAGTTTATTTTGCTTCTGGTATGGTATTTTATTATGTTCCTGGAACATAATTAACGAGGGTCTCGGTCACAGTGCTTTTTGAATTAATGTATGTTTTTAATTTCAAATAGTTATATCAAAAATGGTCAAGTGTAAGTGTATAAACGAAATTAATGATTATCGGTAACACAAACATTGTTAAATTTGTAATACGACGTAGATTAACAATAATAATTAATGTGAAGAAAGCTGTAACATTTGAATGATTTGCATTTGATATGGAAGCTACACATTATAGGCTCACCTCGTGTGATGAATTTTAATCAGATAAGATCTAATTAGGTGTACTCCTACATTAATTAATTGATTCTATAACCAGTCGTCGTAGTTTTAGCTTATATAAGTGTATTTTGTTGTATTCTAGCGCAAAGTGTGTATATTAATTTTTCGATTAACTTCGGAATATAGTTTGAAGTGTTTTTTACTTTATTCAGTGTATAAATTATTATGTCGTACGCGAAATCACACGTACTGGATAAGTGTGTACGTGCGGGTTGTACGTTTATTACTCTAATGAATATATTTATTTATTGCTTCTAGCGATCTCTACTCGTACACCTTGGCATTTCTAATGCAAGTACATTTATACATAACGAGCCTCCTAAACGAGTAGTGAAAGCTAATAAATCTACTTATTTGTAAAGATTACTTTTAAAGTTTCTACTGTAAACCAAAGCTCAATTATTTTCCGATGTAAAGCAGAGCTCATTGTATGTGTAGGGTGAAATATGCTTTCTATACATTTGTACTAATTTTATGTTGGAGTAACAGTTTATTAACAAAAGCTAATAAAAAGAATTTCATCAATAGACTTTGTTTTATTAAACCATGTGGCAATTTGTAAGGAACTCTACCTAAATATTTCTTTAAACTTCTCCAGTATCTACTCTTTTCTTTAATCTATTAAAGGCAAGCATTGTCAATATTTACATTTTGCACGTTTTTTGTAATATGATGATTATATATTTATGCAAATAGAAAAAAAATGTGGTCGTAAAAACGTAAGTTCTTACGATCGTTAAATGGGCGTGATAGAGCCTATTTGACCATGGTCTATTTAATATTTTGGCCATTAAAATGCTTTTAGTATATAGTTACATTATGGATGCAATACTTCTCTACATTGTATCCTATACTAATTAGTGATTGCGATGCTATTTTCAGTACTAGTGCGTAACTGGTAAGGAGCCGCGCACAGCCCCAGGCAGACGGCAGTTCTATAAACAATTTAAAAGTATGTGTATCGCATTCGAAGGTTGTCCCATACAGGCTGGTGGGGCGTTGCGTGCCGAACTCGTAAAACAAACCAGTTGGATTGTTATCACCGACCACGGTTGACCTTTCTATGCCTTTTACACGTACTGAATGAACTCGCTTGTTTTGTGTTTACGCTATAGTATTCGTGTAAAGTGATGATTAAGTGAAATTGTGTATTGGATCATTATATTGTGGACGCTTTTTCTGACGGTGATTATTTGTTTATTGTATCGTTTATGCTAGCGTTTTTAAAGAATGTCGTTATCCGTAATAGATGTTAATATTTTGTGTTGAATGAAAGTGTTGAAGAAGTGTAACGCTACAAATTGTATGCAACTTTCACTTATCTAACGCGAGAGAAGGGAATCAGGTGGACCTTGTATAAACCCCTCACCTTGAGTGATGCGTCCGCGCAATACTGTACCTATACTTATATGCTTGTACTAAACCTACATACCACAATACATACTTACGTCACGGTATGCCTTATAAACACGATGACCAAAGGCATAACAACTTTTCAGCACACAGTAAACTTCTTCAAGTTCTGAGACTGTAGTATAGAGTTATTTAGGGAATATTTGATGAAGGTTTTTTGTGCAGAAATTGTTTATTGCACACAAAAAAAAAAATTCTACACCAAGCATTCACTAGGTAAAACAAATATTGGCGGTAAAAGCAGTAATTCCCGTTTCCCGCGCTTTCATTCAACAAAGTAACCGACAGATAATATTTATCTTTATCTCTAGGAGCTTCTGTTACGGAACAATAACTTCATCTGTGTTACGGAACTCCAATAAGAAATTATTTGTTTTGTAATCGTATCGGTAGCTTATGTGGGACTTCCATTTTGCGTTAGGTGCCTACTATAGGTACCTAATTATGTGCATGATGGTAAACATAGATAATATACCTAATCTCTTTTTTGGAGGCACATAATGTTAATGCTTAGCTGTAGCTGTATCTAGGCATTAATTGTTTTTAATTGTAACACGTGGGTGAGCTCGGTGATACGTGTTAAACAAAAGGTTAAGTTTCTCGGAGATGAGAGATGAGTCAAACTGCAACTATGCATACACTGGAATTATGTTGATACATGTTAATGTGATGTACTTACATTTGTCTATTTCTATTTGATTACTACCTATTACTGTTAGAGTAGGTCATGTAGGTATGTTATTTTCAGATTCGTTTGTTGTTCATGTTTACCGATTTGAATGAAAAATGGCACAAAGATAGTTTACTTATTATGAAAAATGATTTATCATCTATATTATATTTAAACATTAGCCAATTATTCACAATAGTAGTAGTAAAATCGGTTCATTAGATGGAAAAACTGAAAGGCAGACAATTTTTTACATATTGTTTAACGAGTATTTCGATATAATACAAACATATATTACATCTAAATCTAATACAGTTACTCTATGGTACTACAAAAACAAGAACATGTTACATGGTTATGTGGGTAGTTGCTAAATTTATTATATATTAAAAGTGGGTAAAGTTCTATATAAAATGACAGTAGTTTATAAATCGAAAGTGTGTGAAATGGAGTGTAGAAAGAAAGATGTTTTTTACACGAATCATTTTTGAAAATCAAAATTGATAAAATTGAATTATCTTCACTGCTAATTATTTTAGTGGGATGAAGAAGATTCTAAATATAAGACCTAGATTAACGCATAATCATGGTGCATCAAAAACGAAATATTCCGAAAGGCATTGGAGGTATACCACGGCTTACTAGATCAGTGTTTGTTTTTATTGGTTTATAGGATGTTCGTAATAATTTTGGTATCTTATATGCTTTAATATTTCATTTATAAATGGAAGATCAAATATCACCTCATGATGAACGGTAAATATTTTACTTTACATAATAAATGAAAAATTCTAAGCAATAAAAAATTGCTAGGTTAGGAAACAATTCAATGTTATACCATGGACCCAATATTCGTCCATGGTTATACTATGGGATTAGTTGTTGTATGAATTCGATACATTTGGTATAATTACTGCATAGTAATAATCGTTAGGATAATCTTTGTTGAATATATTTAATGCTGTGTGTACAATACAAATAATGCAATTTAGGGTGGCGATGGCGATGAGCGGCGCGATGGACAGCTGCGGCCGGTGTATGAAGGTTTCCCTGGTCGCCATTAATGTTGTCACATTTGTAAGTAAATCTTTTATTTTTTTTATAGTTACCTTATAAAGCAGTGGCTATGAACATGGATAAAATAAAATCAAAATCAAAGATGAAACTAGAAGAATCAAAAATATACCAGCCAGATTGAGAACTCCTTTTTTAAAAAAAAAAACGGTTCTTCTTCGGTAAAAAATACGTTTAATTAAGAAAACAAACCAATAAAGCTGTAGAGAATATTAAATAGGTTCTCAACTTGATGTCCAGAGTGAACTGAGACCCTTTCAAGTTTTTCCAAATCCTTTTGTAGAAACTAGTCTTTCCATCACTTTATGTTTAATAATTATACTTACCTATCTAGCATCTCAATTTTACGGCTTATTTTTTACATCAAATGCTACATACTTACATCCTACATGCTATTATTTTAAAACTTGCATTTCTGAAAATAGTTAATAGATACACAAACACTAAGCACAAACAATATTGTACTTTAATAGAAATATTGAGAAGATATTGAGAAGATAATAGATATTAGCAGCAGTTATTTATATACGTATTCTTAAGTTTCTATACCTACTAATTGCAACATTTCGTAAACTACTTGACCTATGAACGTGAATTTAGGTTCAAACAGAAAACTATTTTTAGGGATAAGTTGCGATTAGGGCAATTGTTGTTGTAATTAAAACACGGTTTTACAAGTTATTAGAAACTGTTTTAATTAAATCAGACACAATTAGGTACAGTTACAGTCACGGACGACGCGAAAGAAGAACAAGGAAGTCAACCACAGATTATAGCAATAAAATAAATGACATTGACAATGCATCACAGATCTAGTACAATGCACAATGTAAATGTAAGAAGGCTGCAATTTCAAATTTTAACACACCCACCAAATTAAAGCCTTCTTCAGTCTAAACTACAATTTACTTTACATATTCCTTTACATATAAACACAGATCAAAACAAAAAATTATCAAAAATGACATACATAGTCATACACACAGTTTGTAACAGTGTACTGATACATTAATATGTATTACAACAAAACAAAAATTACATCTTTAATTTTACACCTATTTTATCTCTTAAATATTGAAATCTCATTCGAGAAAGGGGTTTAGTAAATATATCTGCACACTGTTCATTAGTACATATATAGCTTAAATCTATTTCATTCTCTTGAAACTTCTCCTTTACAAATTTATACTTTACATCAATGTGCTTACACCTTTTATGAAAATCTACATTTTTAATTACTGAAATTGCACTTTGATTGTCTACATTTAAGCAAATTGAATCCTGATTATACGCACTAATATCACAAAGTAATCTTTTAATCCATAAAGCTTCTTTTGTGGCCGAACACGCAGCCATGAATTCTGCCTCTGTGGTGCTCAGTGCAATGCTCTGTTGCCGTTGACTCGACCAAGTGACAGCTGCACCATTTTTTATGAAAACATACCCAGAAGTAGATCTTCTAGAGTCGGTGTCTGTGGCATAGTCTGAATCACTATACCCTTCTACTATATTATTGTCTGTTGAAGAATAATTTATACCATATTCTTTAGTTTCTTTTAAATATTTAAGTATCTTTTTAACAACAACCCAGTGAGTGTCATCATAGCAATCAAGATACCTACTAACTAAGCTGACTCCAAACATGATGTCAGGCCTACTTACAATAGCTAAGTGCATAAGAGAACCTACAGCCTCTCTATATGGTATTCTCTCTTCAAGTGTCACCTTTTTCTTTATTAGGGAAGTATGAGGATCAATAGGTATACTACATCCATTAGCATTGCTCATGTTAAATTTTATCAATAATTTTTCAATATATTTTGTTTGATGAATGAATAAGTGTCCTTTAGACCTCTCTATTTGCAAACCAACAAAATTTCTTGGCTCCATAGTTTTAACTTCAAAATTTTCTTTTAGCTGACTTATAACTTTATCAATTACAGATTTATCCTTTGATATTATTAATCCATCGTCAACATATAACAACAAATAAACTTTAATACCATTTACATGACCTGTATAGACACATTGATCTGAGTGACTGTTATTAAAACCAAAATTGTTCAGAACAGTTTTGAACTTAGAGTTCCAACACCTTGGAGCTTGTTTTAATCCATAAAGAGATTTCTTTAATTTACAAATATAGTTTGATGGAACATCTAATCCTTCAGGTGGATACATATATATATTTTCTGTTATGTCTCCATACAGAAAAGCAGTTTTAATATCAAACTGTATCATTTCAAGATTGTGTTGACATACTTCAGTTAGTATAATTCGGACTGAGTCATATCTCACCGTTGGAGAAAATGTTTCTGTATAATCAATTTGATAGCTTTGTGAACATCCCTTGGCACATAATCTAGATTTATAAATCATACCTGTTGGCTCATCTTTGATACGAAAGACCCACTTGCATCCAATAGTCTTGACATTTGGAGGCTTCTCTACCAACGTCCAGGTTTCATTTTGTTTGTGTGCCTTAAGCTCCTCCTGAATTGATTGTTTCCATTTGTCTCCATCCCGGCATGACACAGCTTCAGAGTATGTCTGCGGCACATCAGGTAATGTAACTCCATCTATGCAGAGGTAAGTATTATTATCTTTTATTAACCTTTTTGATCTTGTTGTTATGTTACTATTCGGTATTAATTCAATTTTTCTTTCAGGTATGTACAGAGATATGTCATCGTCATTGGAATGAAAAGAATCATCGCTATCTGTTGCGGAGGTTATATCTTTAGATTGGGAATTATCCAGTGAATTTTCATTCAACTCAGAATTTACATTTGTAGGCTTAACATTACATGTTGATTCTATATTTTCACTACTAGAAATTGGTACTACAACATTATTTTGTTTTATTGAATTTTCCAAAAAGACAACATCTCTACTTACAATTCCTTTCTTTGTTTCAGAATCTATGAATTTGTAGCCTTTTGTACCGTCGCTATAACCAACAAATATCAATTTTCGTGACTTTACATCCAACTTACTTCTATTTTCTTTAGGAATATGTACCATCGCAGGACATCCGAATATTCTCATGTGACTCAAATTTGGCCTTTTTCCAGTCCATACTTCATATGGTGTTGCATCTGATAAACTGCGGGTGGGAGAGCGGTTCACTATGTAAGCTGCTGTAGTTACTGCTTCAGCCCAAAAATCTTTCTGTAAACCAGAGTTTAACAACATACATTTAGCACGCTCAATAAGTGTACGGTTCATTCGTTCGCTTAATCCATTTTGTTCAGGTGAGTATGGATTTGATGTCTGGTGCAAAATTCCATGCTTTTTCAGGTAAGTCTCAAAAATATTATTTTTATATTCAGTTCCATTGTCAGATCTAAGAATTTTTATTTTTTTATTCAATTCATTTTCCACTCTATTTTTATATTCAACAAATTTTTCAAATACTTCACTTTTGTTTTTTATAGGATATACGCATACTCGGCGAGAAAAGTCATCAATAAAGGTTACAAAATACCTTGCTCCTCCTATTGATGTCTGCTGCATCGGTCCACACACATCAGTGTGGATAAGTTCTAGCAAGCTGGTTGCTCGGGAACCTTCAGCAGGGAACGGTTTTCTCGTTTGCTTGCCTTCAAGACAGGTAACACAGATGGAATTTTCCATACCTGTTGACAAGTTGACTCCTTCTGTACAGAGAGGTACCTTATTAAGACTTGTGAAATTTAAATGACCCATCCTTTGGTGCCACAGATAAGTATCATCATCAGCCTTGGCCATCATGACTTGCATTTCTTGAAAAGTGTTTAAGAGATATGTTGCATTCATTAATCTAGCATGTGCTACTAATTTGTTACTAGCATTGTAAATTTTACAGCCAGATTCATTAAATATTACATTGCATCCACTTTGAATTATTTTGCTGACTGATAATAAATTAGTTTTCAATTCTGGTACAAATAAAACATTCCTCACCTGTATTGAATCGGTGCTGCCATCATGTGCCTTTACCTTAATACATACATTCCCGCAGCATTCAACTTTTAATTCTGTGTTGTTAGCAATCCTTATGCTCGGTACAGGTGATACGGTGATGTCAGTGAGCCAGTCCCGGTGCATAGTCATATGCATGGATGCTCCTGAGTCAACATGCCAAGAATTAGAGTCATTTGCTGTGGATGCTGTAAAAGCTGCAACATAACCTGTGTCTTTATCTGTTTTTTTACTGGTTGTCTTTTTATGCCAACAATTTTTGCTGAGATGTCCGTACTTATTACAATTAAAACATCTAGGGCCTTTCTTATCACTTTTGGGCAAGTATTTTTTTGTGTTTGTATAAAGTGCAGTAGTGTCTGACATTTTCACTTCCTGTAGTAATTTATTTTTTACTAAGTCAGCACTAATCTTCATACCGGAACTTTCTAAGCCCATAATCATAGGCTTATACATATCTGGCAGCCCTGCCAGCATTAATGTGCCCAACCACTCATCATCGACATGAAATTTTATATTCCTTAATTTGTGCGCGGCTGTCATAATTTTATTTACATAGTCTTCCACTGACAAGCTGCTTTCTAAATCAGTGTTAATCAATTCTTTTAATAAGCCAACTTTCCGTGTCAGTCCTTGGTCTTCAAACGCCTTTGTCAAATTGTCCCACACCTGTTTTGCATTTTGTGCATCCTGTATGTGCACATATAAAATTGGGTCGATCAACAATATAAGCTTTGATTTTGCTTTGGTGTCTTGCTTCATTGCGTTGGGATCGGAAGCATCTGGTGCTTTCAAAATACAGTTATGCAAATCTTCATGTTGGAGGTATGCCGTAACTGCAAAACTCCAATTTGCCCAATTGTCACGACCCCTCAACTTCTCGATCGACATTATAGAGTTAGTTCCAGCCATATTTGTAATTTTTATATAAATCTGAAAAAACTTAGTCGCGAGCCGGTAACTGTGAGGTTATGCACGCGGTAAGTTTGACGGACTAATAATTATTATTTATTATTCGACTGTAATCTGTACTACGGCAGGTTGTCCTGGGCCCATAACCTGTTGTTGTAATTAAAACACGGTTTTACAAGTTATTAGAAACTGTTTTAATTAAATCAGACACAATTAGGTACAGTTACAGTCACGGACGACGCGAAAGAAGAACAAGGAAGTCAACCACAGATTATAGCAATAAAATAAATGACATTGACAATGCATCACAGATCTAGTACAATGCACAATGTAAATGTAAGAAGGCTGCAATTTCAAATTTTAACAGCAATCCCTAATCTCGACCAAAATCTTTCAATGAAATTAACGATGTTATTAGCTTTATGAGCTAATAACATCAGCAGCAGCAGCATCAAGTATTATTTTCCAGTTAGGTGGTCTGCTAGCAGTAGCGATAGGAGCATGGATTTGGACGTCCCGGTCTTTCTCGAGCACGCTCATGAGCAATAACATGTTTATTGCTTCTGTGGTCGTGGTCGTGGCTATGGGCGCCGCCATCATGCTGCTGTCCTTCCTTGGCTGCTGCGGCGCCGCTAAAGAAGTCAAGTGCATGCTGTTGACGGTAATTATTTTTGTAATTTTAACATTAAGATACGAAATACATATTTAATAAGGTCTTATGGTTTAATCAATTTTAAATATATTTTCATGGGAATTATCTTCTAGTTTGATATTTAGTTTTATAGCATTCAAATGCTTATATATGATAAATTTTAAAGAATTTAAAAGAAATTCATCAACAGTCGGCGAGCGAGGCGGGCGTGAGACAAAAGATGCGGATGCGTAATCGACTTTTTTTTTCTATTTTTTTTAAATTTCTCATTTATGTACCTACTAGTTTTGTTGAAATTTTGATTGTGATCGGTAATATTAAATATCATTTTTCGCTTTCAGTATTATATCCTGGTATTCATAATCTTCGTCGCAATGCTAGTTGGCGGGATCCTTTTATTCGTGTTCCGGGAGAAGGTCCTCTCAACACTGGACCGGGAGATGCACGCGTCTATTCCTAACTATGGAGTGAAGCACGAATACACCAAGGCGTGGGACGACACACAGACGTATCTGCAGTGCTGTGGGGTTAAGAGTCATAACGACTGGAACGGCAATGTTCCTGAGAGCTGCTGTAAGGAGCTGTACCCGGGCAAGGTGGGTACTTGATTGTAAATTGTAATGTACATGTATTTTCAGGATTTTTAACCGTCATCTTTAATTACTGACTGGTGATAAATAATTTTGTTATCATCCTGGAAATGTAGTTCATTATGCCTTCTACCCAAAATCAAATGAATGTGTGCTGTTAAAATAAAATAAAATAAGCAATGCCCAACTGACTGGAATATATTTTTGTATGTCCTCAATATAAACTCTATTGTTTTTAACACAATGCAAGTAAAACTGCAAAACTATCATTACGCGAACCGAACTGGCTTAATCCTATAAAATAACATGTAATTTTCCAGCGACTGGACTGCAAATATTCGCCAAACCCGACCACGATGCACATGGACGGTTGTCTCAACAAGACCATCGACTTGCTTCGCGAAGACGCCGCGTATGTCGGCGCAGTAGCTATTATTGTAGCCTTGGTTATGGTATGTGATGTGTGATATGATTTTTCTTATGAATATCATCAGAAAAAACGTTAATTTTTTACTCTTAAAGTACTTACCCCCACTTAAAATCATTATTATTATGATAGATCAAATATGAATCTTGTGAACAATAGTCACCGAGTTACCTTCTGAATAGCTTTAAATTTAATCATCACATTATTAAATTTATTTTCAGGTATTGGCGTTAATCTTCTCTTGTGGATTATTCGTGAAAATAGAGTGACAGAAAAAGACTTTTTTGTTGATTAAGTATTTTGACTGTAATTAGGATAACTTCGGTTAATTGGATGTTTCGCGTTGAACGTGCGCAATACATTTTTAATTTATTTCTCAAATTAAGGAGCAAATAAAATAAAATGATTTGTTTTTTTTTTGTTTTATTCATAATATAAAACCTCCTCATACATAAATGTTAACCACATGTTAACACATCAAACATAAAAAAATAACAAATAAAAAATATAGTCGAATCAATTTTTAGCTTTTCGTCGTGGTGGGAATTTTATAGTATTTGGATTGCCTTCCTTATACTGATTAGTGCGAGTGTACCAGCCGCAGCTCTTAATGATGCAGTCAGATGTAGTAGTCCCCAATGGGAGACCTAAAGCACTGATTCTTTCTAGCGCTTGCGCTGGCCCTCCTATTATCTGAAATATGAATATTGTTTATTTTTTTATCTATACATAGAAAAATATAGAAATGTATGTATTTTAATTATCTTTACCCTGCCGAAGACAACATGCTTGCCATCAAATTGTGGCAGGGGTTTGAAAATTATATTGAACTGTCCGCACACTTCATTATCCGATGTTACCACCATAGATAAGACGCCTTTAAATATAATAAAACATTTTAAATTCTAAATAATGTAGTTATGTACTTAATATGTATGCCTATAAAAATCAGTAGATGCTTTTTTATTTAAAATACCAATATTACCTTACCTATTATATTACCAATCACTACACAAGTATGAATGAAAAATGGTTAGTTCGACTTAATAATATCTAGTGGCTAGTTTTATTTGTACGTAGTTACCTGGAACGGAATGTTTAAGCCGTAGACATTCAGGTTCCATAGGATCAGTCTGACCTTCCGGTAAGTAGCAACCGAATCCATTATCTTTGGTAACGTCGCCACCTCGACAGTACAAGTCTGGTACTACTCTAGAATTAAACGTAATATGCAAAACGCAAAAAAGCAATTATTGCAAAATTATACCCAATACATTTTTGCATATAAGTAGAGAAAGGTATAATAAAAACTAGTAAGTATTGCTTTTGTGCAGTTATTCAGTCTACTATAAGGCTAAATTGCCTTTCCTTCACGCTTATTCAAAAGTTACAACAATAATGTATGATAATTAGATCACACCACGTTCCTAGTGAATAGTTATTCAATAAGGAAATGTACCTGAATATTCTTGTACCCGTATAAGCGTGACCCCTTTTATCACCTTTCACAAGAGAGAGAAATAGTTGACAGGTTCGGGGTGCGATATCATTAAACAGTTCAATCGTGACTCGTCCGATTTTAGATCCTCCAACTACCCAAATATCCATTGAAACTCTAAAATAAGCAGATTAAATAAATTTATTAAAATATTATATAGGCTGTTATCAAATATACAGTGTACAATGTATCTAATGATTACTTTGTGCGATTTGCGTTTGGTGGTTTGTCAAAAGCGGGATCCCTTATATCACGATCAATCTTTTCAGTTTTGAATAAAATAAAGGGTAAACTGTAAATAAAACAACAACATAAAGTAATTTAATTTAAAAAAACATTAAATTTGTATTCCGGAATATTTTAAGTCTCTTACGATGCTCCTAATATTAATTTATGCTTTGTATCCTTCCAAAGTTCTTCTAGTTCTTTCGTAAGTGGTTGCTCGGATCTCTGGAATAAAATTTCATGTATCTTACTAGTTTTGTTTAGAATTTACATACATAGTTTAATATTTTGTGAAGGAGATGTTACGGATTACTTACAGCGATCAAGAGTCGGGAATAAAAATATAAGTTCTGTCTTCGAATTTCATCTAGCACTCGTTGTCTTTGCTTACACAAAAGTTTGTTGTATGTATCCGTAAGCTCCGGATACATCCAACAATCTACAAATCCCTGAAATTCGCCAGGGTATATATTAGATGAAAATATTATTTGCTTATTTGTTTTGAAATCATAATATTAAGTAATGTAAATTAGTACCCCGGTTCGTTGTATAAGATTGATGCGTTTTAGTAATTCCTTATTAACATTCATGTTTTCTTCAAGTTGTCGAGCGTAGTAGTCTAAGCGACGAGGCTTCAAATAAAGTTCGGGAAAAAGTTCTGGGGGGTGGTCGTCCACCTTATGTTTGGCCATTTGCAACTGGAGTTTTTGATATGTGAAAAAAATAAATACATACTAGACATTTTACAAACCACGTTATCTAAGGAAACATAGATAGGTACTACATGCGATTAAAAACGTACTTCTCATAAAATTCAAATGGATTGTGAGAATATATTCAGAGAAAATATTTTTTTACCTCCTTTTGGTGATTGCACCATGTTGCATAGAAATCTTTTGATAGAAGAGGGAATCTTGGTGGCTGTTAAAAACACAAAAATATAAGCTTATTAATAAATGTTAATTGTACTGTGAAGCTGTACCAAAATAATCAGTTAAATATTTATAAAAAAACGTGTGGCACTCGGGGACTGCCGCGGTAAAGCTATTGCATGCTATGCCTTCAAGCCACACCTCCACCCGTCGGAGTGGGGAGCGTGAGGTTTTTTCGTTACGGAATTTCTCAATTCGGTCCCCGCGCTCAAGGCCCGCGATAGAAGCTATGCAATAGCTTAATACATATTAGAATAACAAGAATCGGTTGGGTCATTGGGTGACTGAAAATATTAGCCATTCAAGGATACAGGAACAGGTAGCATAGAAGAACATTGTGTGTTCAAACGGTTTTATATTTTATAAGAAGTGACTTACTAATTTGAACTCCCTCGGTTTACGAACACGAGGTGGGCGAGGGCGCTCAGGCTCCGGTGGCGGGGTTCGCAGTAACGGGTTTTCAAGCAATTCATCACACGCACGTTCGCGGTATGGCAACATTTTGTAAAACTACTTCCAAAACTTCTTTCGGTTTTTATCATTCAAGCACTACTTTAGATAGGTATGATACTAAACATGAAAATTGGATTTGATAAAGTATATTTTTATATCAACACAGTTAAAATATACTTGCCGATGAGATACCAAACGTAGGATAGGATAGGATAGGACTTTCCTTTTGATAGGATATTCCTTTATATGGGAGGTAGTCACCAAGTATACATCTGAATTTTCATTTAATTTATAAAACTTTAAATCAAACTCAACATTGAAGAGATTTTATAAAAAATATTTTAGAATAAACAATGCGATATGAAGTGACTTGAATTTGACAGAAAGAAGAATACACTTGCTCTGTGGAAGAATAAATATTATTTATATATGTATATGTGCACAGAATACATAATAGTAGCTAAACCACCTAAACGCTAATGTAAAGTCATAAAGAAGGTGTAAAAGGTGGTAAAACAATGGTAAAAGAATTAAGTACCGTATCCTCTAGTGGGGTATGGGGCAGATCACAAGATGAATTATGCACTTAAATTAGGTTAATGAATGTAAAAAATAAAAATAAAAACACAATAAGTAGACTACTATAGGACGGAGCTGGACGAGGAGCTGGTACCACAATAATATAGCTTGAATATCAGGTAATTTTTAACTTATATAGTGTTATAATATGGCATAGAATTGTAAATGAATAATTAAAATCGGTATGAAATCAAAGAGCTATATATATTTTGTCTTCAATTATTTAGAATATTGTTTTTTCACGCAATTTTTAACAGGAATACCCTTAGCAATGACTGTATAGGAAGACTTGCTGTACTGTAGTCTTCTGTACTTTATGTTGACAGTATTGATTTCGGGGTCAAAGTCTACTTTTGGTGGGGCTCGCCAATTATCCACTTCCACTCGAACGTAGGTAAGATCCATACAATATGGTACCTGTAAACATGCAGTAGGTATATATGTTACAATTAAAATTTTGATGATTTTAAGCAAGTTTTATGTAAGTAGGTATCTATGTAAGGACTTATTAGTTATAACTAGCATATTGGATATAGACATGGCTGGATTCAACAGAAGCTGTAGAAATCTTGACGGATAAAAACATGTTATAGGTATTGATCACATAGCAATAATTGTGAATAATAAGTATTACATATTTCTATAATAAATAGTTTTATTATTTTCTTAACCATTTAACAAACTTACTTTTAGTGGTACTTTCACATTTTTCTTCAATAATCCAATATTACCGGATGTTGAAAATACCACGCGTCCTTCATGTGTTCCTAATGTAAACGATAAAAAAGATTTAAAACTTTGTGAAAATTGTAAATTAATTTAATGCTTTTAAGTACATAAGTACTCTGTTATTAATTTTCTGTTCAGTATTATTTCGTTTGATTTTAGTTGGTTCATTTATTTAATTTTACATTTTTATTTCTTGTATATTTAATTAATATTTACTTATAAATAAAATCTTCGAATAGCTAAGACTGTTATGTGCATTTTTTAATTATACTTTCTACTTCTATTTAATATATCTTCCTATTTATCACAGAACAGATTAAAAAAGATTTGTATTGAAATTAAACAAAAAGCAAACAAAAAGTATTAATTAGCTAATTAGTGTAGATAACATACCGAATTCGAATACATCTACTGTGTCGCTTTTACATTCTAATTTGTTCAAGAATGCACATAAAAAAGTAAATACAATAAGTGTCCTCATTGTGCTGCATAAAACAGAACTTGGTAAATGTTAAAATTTCCTCAATTTATAATAGCGTTGTTCGCAAATTGAGCATGACATTAAAGTTGATAAAAGAACTAACGGCAGTCAATGCAAATGCTCATTAAGTCAGCCTCAGTATTTGGGACTTGCACAGTAAAGATGTAGTAAAGATGTTGCAGAAGTAAAGATTTCCTAAAGAACCAGTTAGCCACTAACTGATCGACTCAACATTCAGTTCGAGGCCGCTCTACATAGAGCCGCGAAATTGGTTCCACTTCTCCACGCGTTAAAAACTAATATTTATGAAAAGTAATAATATTTGTCTGTTATTTTTCTTTACGATTAACTCCAATATCCATCGTCTCCAGGTTCATCACCGGTCACTACATTAAATGCTAATGTTTTTCTGGAAGATTGTCTCAAGGATTAAAATATTGGCAATTGTTTTTAAATAAAGAAATAAAGCCAATAAAGAAGCACAAGAGTCAGACTAGGCTATAAATTTTGGGATAAAAATAAAACAAAAATTAAAATATTCACTTCATATAATCATTATTTTATAAATATTACATTTATAAATATAGTAAGATGGCCCGTCCCATAGTTATTTATAAGAAGAATATATATTCCTGATTTAACATAACTATGAAGTCAAATATATATTTTTTAATATTAGTTATTTCTTATTATCCTTTATCCTTTTGTACTACGGAGAGTGAATTTCACTAATACGGTTGGCCGCAAATACTCGATTGCACAGCTTTGGCAGTCACTGTATAGCTGGAAATACTGAACTGTCCTCGCCGGTATCTAATGCGGACCGTGTTCACGTCTGCGTCGAAATCCACCTTTGGAGGCCCGATAGCGTTATCTACGTCTACCCGCACATATCTCAACTCCATGCAGTATGGTAACTGAAATCGAAAAAGATCTTACAGGTCATGACAAGATGCTGAAAATTATGCCTAGTTTTCGGGTATTATGTTTCATTAAGTAAAATTTTTACCACTTGTAGGCAGGACTGGATTATTATCAGACTTAGTGAATACGTCCGACTCTTGACTCACTATTAACACATCTATTATCTAATAAAATGGATGTTACATATCTAGACAGAGTAAGGGTTTGGACGAGCTCATCTCAATGCCAATATTCTTCGTTTTATGTTTTTTTATTGATAAAAGCATAAAACGAATCGATATGATACGATCTTTCAATTGTTAAATGCTAAAGAAATTGTTGAAAATTCTTTTCAAATAGAGAATGATGTGCTATGTGTGTCGTATGGTAACTTTTATGCAGACCGTATAACAGTTTAAAGAGAATTTATTCAATTCGTACTCAGTTCCTAGAAAATATAAATTTATAAAATACTAGCTTACCGCCCGCGGCTTCGCTTTGTCTAAAACCTAATAAATTATATATACTAAAACCTTCCTCTTGAATCGCTCTATCTATTAAAAAAAACCGCATCAAAATCCGTTGCGTAGTATTAAAGATTTAAGCATACAAGGGGACATAGGGACATAGGGACAGAGAAAGCGACTTTGTTTTATACTATGTAGTGAAGTACTTACAATAATAGGTACGTCGACGTTTTTTTCCAGTACACCAATTTTACCAGATTTTGTAAATGCAACATGTCCTTCATTATTACCTGGGGATGGTAAAAGGTGTCAGTAGGTAGTAGGTAAATAGTACGCTTATTTAATCTGGTTCTAAACAAAACGTAGCTACCTAATTATTTTATGATGCGCAGCGGTGACTAATCAGTTCCAAAGTCATAATATTCATATATTTAGTAGGTGTGTGCAATGTATATCCAAATCCAACTCTACACTTTTTAACACTGCACATGAGAATTTAAAATATAACATGATTTTAGAAAAATAAGAATGAACAGGGTAAAGCTTGCTCATTGCTCCTCATCAAATGAATTCAATGATTACTTGAGAGAGTAAAAATACGGGTATTATAATTATATTCAGATTATATTTCTATATAATGTACCTTACTACGTGTGTGTCCTGCGGTTTTACCCGCAGTGCTCCACTCCTGTTGGTTTTAGCGTGATGATATAATATAGCCTTATAGCCTTCCTCGATAAATGGGCTATCTAACACCGAAATAATTTTTCAAATCGGACCAGTAGTTCCTGAGATTAGCGCTTTCCAACAAACAATCAAACAAACTCTTCAGCTTTATAATATTAGTATAGATAATACCACAGACTAATAATAATATACTAGATAATACGATGAAACTCTATCCAATCATGTAAAAAGCGTGTAAAACGAATGGTTTGGGAAAGGGAAATTTGTAAGCGCTGTAACTCTAACGAAATGAAAATGGAAAGCACCAAGTAACTATATGAATTTTAATTCGAAAATATTTTATTTGTATAGCTGGCACGAATCCTTGGCTTGGCTGCATAGATTTAACTTACCGAACTCAAAAACATCCACAGTACTACTGTCTGCACAACAGCATGAATTATGAGCCAAAACAAATAAAACGCCAAATATAAACGACTTCATAGTTTATACAAAATAGTAAAAAACACTTGCATCTTAACATATATAGATCTTTAAACCTTGAACTCAGGGCCGCTGTTTGTTGTTTTTAGGCTGCCCCGGTATAATTGCAAGTAGGCTAGGTTGTAGGCTAGGTTTTAAGTTAC